>NC_142928.1:142043800-142058800 GCF_046866305.1 Octopus bimaculoides
GTCGGTACCTGTCAGACAGTTGAAAGCGTCTGAGCAGGTCTTTGAGGCATTTGCATCCCCGTCTATTCCTATCTCTGCCCACATAGTCTAGATGCGTGTCCAAGGTAGCATTCCAATCCCCCACTAAAAGTAAAGGACGAGACGTTCCTAGGAATACTTCTAGACGTCGAAAGAAATCCGGCCTACCCGTTAAAGGTGGTGCGTATACTGATATGAGTCGAAAAGCACACCCATCGCTGCCATCGACATCCAGAACAACCAATCTACCCTCCGTGTCTATGAATACTGTCTTTACTTCGAGATCCAGACTCTTGCGAAAGAGTACCGCGGTGCCACTACCGCCCATTCTCGGCAGACAGGGAGAAAAATAAATGTTAAACTGTCTGCCAAACATGGACGATAGGGCCCGCGGATCATGGAGTCTGGTCTCGCTTATGGCTATGATTTCTAGTTTATGTGACTTTATGTCATTTAGGAGGTACCCTTGTTTCCAAGGGGACCCCAAGCCACGCGCATTTACACAACCAATCTTGAGCATCATTTTGATTTGAGTGTTAAAGTTTTATAAAGAGAGTCACTTACCGTTTGAGAGTTTTTGTGTCTCCTCCTTCGGGTTTTCTTCGAGGAGATCACTATATAGTTTTTTCGCCAGGTATTTTTGGCATTTGCCAACTGCCTTTGGAAAAATAGATTTTAGTGTGTGGTGCAGGGTTGGTGTTATGTGTAGTATTTTGATGTGTTCTGGCGGTGTTGTGTATGGGTGGTTGCTGTTTTTTATGTCTTCGTTTGTTATGTTTGTTTTTGTTTTGATGTATTCCATCAACTCTGAGTTTTTTGTGTTGATGGCAGTGAGCATTGTGTGTGTACTTGCGTTTGGGGTTTTGTTGCTTGTGTTGTAGTTGTGTGTGCTTGTGTTGGTGTCTGGAGTGTTTTCGGGAGTTGTGTATCTCCCTGCTTTGTTTGTGTTTGCTTTTCTTTTCTTGCTCCTCTTCCTCCTTCCTTTCTGGGCTATTTGCCATTCCTCATTACTTTCATCTTCCGACGAAGGTTCTGAGGAATCGGAAGGGGGTAGGGGCAAATTGTGAGCGTCTGTGTGTGCTTGTGTGAGTGGTTGTGTTGCTGTTTTTGTTGGTGCTGATGGCTTGTTATTTGTGTGAGGTGTGTGTGATGTGGGGAAGGGGGAAACAGTCTTGGAATTTTCTTTCTTTTCCCCTGCTTCCTCACTTGTTGTTTTTGCAGATGCTGTTGTCTTCTCAGTTGCCAGTGTTGCTTGTGTTTCTCTTGTTTTGATTGTTGATGGTGGTGTTGGTAGTAGGGTTTTTTTTCCGGGTTTTGGTGGTTGCCCTTGTTGCTTTTTTTGGTTGGCGGCGGTTGGGCAACTGTCCTTGAGGTGTGCCTCGCTGCCGCATACATAACAACGTGGCCGCCTTCCTTCCACCACTACATATAACGTGTGGTCCTTTGCCAGTTGGATGTGTGTGGGGATCTTTTGGCACTCCTCTTCAGTGATGTGGAGGAGGACTTCGACTTTTTTTCCCCCTTCCCAGTTTTTCTCCTCTGCAGTAGCAATTTCTAATATATTTGCCTCCTCCATTTCGAGGCATATAGAACCTACTATCCACTGTGTTTCCACTTGTGAAGGGACATTCTTTACTGTCACCTTCGTCACTCTCTGTTCAAGATAACTCGGTATCATCACCAAGTCATCTGTGTGGAGAGAGAGTGTTGAACATTCCTTCGCTAACTGTTCGCTCTTAAAGCGTACTAGGACCGTGGCAAATTTTCGTCCCCAAGTAACATGACTTTGAAAGGGCCATATCGGTTTGAGACAAATCTCAATTTTTTGGGTGGAGAAATTCTCCGGTCGCTTTGTTTTCTTGTTGATAAGTCTGTATGATATGTGCTTCTTGTTTGTATTTTCAATAATTGCTTTTGGTATGTGTATTTGTACAGTGTCACCTTCTTTCGTGAGAAGGGATTTTGTATCATTGATTTGTTTTTGGGTGAATGTTAATATTGTTCTTTTTTCTTTCGTTGCATTGGCAAAATTTGTTTTTGTGATGCTGGCAGATATGTTGTTTGTGGCGTTTGTGGTGTTGTTTATCTTGTTCGTCTTGTAGTTGTTGATGGTGGTATTGACAGTGGTGTTGGTACTGCCAGGTTCAAAGGTGGTGGTAGTGGCGGCAGAGTTTGTCGAAGTAGTGGTGGTGTTGGTGTTGAAGGTCGGTGTCCTGTTGTTGTTGCTGTTGTTATTGTCACTGGTAGTAGCAGTGGTGAGGACAGTGGTCGTGTTAGCAAGGACATTTGCGTCGTTGTCGTTGTTGTTGCTGTTGTTGTTGTTGTCTTTGTCGTTGTTGTTGTTGTTGTTGTCACTGGTGACGGTGGCAGGCAGGACTGCTGTAGCAGCAGAGTTTGTACACGTGATGGTGGTAGTGGTGGTGATTGAGGCAGCAGCAGTTGACTCAGAATCATTGCTCTTCTTCATCACTTGTCTGCGTTCATGCGGAACGGCATTAAGTGTTTTCGCCTCTGGCATTAGGAGCGGGAAGTCGGCCTCGTTGAAAACCTTAGCCATATTCGTTTTAAAGAATATGGCTAGGAACGAGGAAGATATGTTTGAATTTTTGGAAATAAGGCTCTAAATAGAGCTATTTCCGATTTGAAAAATATATGTTCACGAAGTATTTTGTGTTATACACAATTTATACAAAATTTTAAAACAAAATAGGTCTTTTAAGAGATGAAAAATGCAACTTACATGGGAGCCGATGTGTCTACCGTCCGTCCATGATGATAGAGATAGATAGATAGATAGACAGATAGATAGATAGATAGATAGATGGATAGGTAGACAAATGTCTTGTGTGCGTGTATATATGTTTGTAACAGACTATTTTCTACTCTTGTTTGTCTTCATGGCATCTGGAGCAATTCCTTGAAAGTCTCGAGGAGACCAATACATTGTGCTTCAAATTTGGAAAACAGAAAGTTTGGTTACGAATCCCGCCTGTATATATTATATAAGTACATGCATATGTATATAGGTGTGTATACATGGTCTCGGTGGCAGATAATTATATTACATATCTATAGGCGCTGACACGTTTCGGAGTGCAGGGATGGATATTCTTGCACACGTTTAGTTATATAATATAACTCAAGGGAAGAGTACAGGAAAATGTTCCCGAATGACTTTGATAGTCTGTAATCCTATTCTTATTGACCCCGTTTTTTTTTTCAGGTTTGAGAAACTCATCTTCTAACAATTAGTACTGAGACAGCCTGTCTTTTATAAAAGAATCACAAAAAAAATTATATCTATATATCTTTATTCATGCATGTATGTATGTGTGTATATATGTATGTGTACATACATATATGTATGCATGTATGTCTCTCTTCTCTCTCACTATATATACATACTTACATACATACATATATAAATATATATATATATATATATAGACACACACACACACACACACACACACACACACACACATACACACACACACACACAAACATATATATATATATATATATATATATATATATATATATATATATATATATATATATATGTATATAAGGAATATTCGGATAGAATTGGGCTTGCTAAATCTAGGCCGAAACAGCTGTAAGATTAAACTTCTGTTCATCCTCTAATTCCTTATGTACTTTGTACTTCTATATGTAAACCAGGTTGGCAAAATAACATAGTCTGCCATAGAAACGTGTGCTTTGGTTCTTTCTTTTTCTTTCTTTTTTTGTCACTTTTGATATGAATTAAATTAATGAATTCAACGGAATACATCGTCTGCAAGTAGCTGGGTTCAGCATATTATACTCCATTTTCTAATTGTTATACAAATTTGGGGTAAAACCTCCACTTTTACCCGCTCCCATTGATTGCACTTAGTATAGCACTAGTGTAGCAAAAATTGGGTACCCTCCCAGCAGTATATTGGATAGATACTATCCATTAGTGGGTTGAACCCCCAACCCCTAACTCTCTCACGTTTTATATATATATATATATATATATATATATATATATATAAGATTATTTGAGACGCAAAATTTATAAAGTATTCCATTAGAGCTAATGGGCACTTGAAGAAACTGAAATGCATCGTATCAGAACTTAGAAATAAAAGCGGAGAATTGTTCCCTCGGATAAGACTGGAAACTTGTACAATCTTGAAATAAACAACTACAATGAGCTTTTGAATAAAGAAATTACTAAAAGGTGTATGTTAAGAACTACAAGCTTAATTTCTAAACAAATTATGGGAAATTACAAATTGGATGATAAAATTAAACCTTTTGCTCCTAAAAAGCCGAAATTGATTTTAAAGGATCATAAGGAGACTTTTTATAGTAACCCTAAAGTTAGATTGATTTGCCCAGGTATATCTGACTTGGATAAACTAAGTAAAACGGTTTTAGATAAGTATATTCCTGTTATTAAAGAAAAGATAAGATTGCAACTCTGATCTAATACCTATGATGTAATTGATTGGTTTAATAAGATTAAATTCAATAGTAGGTGTAGAATCATACAAATAGATATTGATAGCTATTTCTCTTCAATTAAGCAAATTGTCTTAAATAAAGTCCTCATATTTGCAAAAAATAACTCTAATATCAACATGGATGAAATAAAGATTACTTTAGCCTCTAGAGGAACAAACCTAGAGTTCTAGAATAAGTATCGGACTAAGATTAATAGCATAGACGGATTTAATATAGCAAAGGGATCGGCGGATTTGATTGGGATTTATATTCTATCCTAGGACGGGACTTTCCTGACCTGGAGGGAGGCCTTTATAGGGATGATTCACTTTTTAGCGTTAGGAACATATCTAATAGAAAGACGGAGCTATGTAAGAAAAAACTTCATAGGTGTTTTATTTTTTAGAGAGTTTTGGACTTTCGATAAGGATTGAAAATGAGAATGAATCGGTGAAATTCCTTGATGTTAATCATAATCTTTTACCGGTCAAAATCAACCATACCATAAGCCAAACTCTAGTCTTAGGTATATTAACTTTGAAAGCAACCATCCTGGTTCTGTGAAAATTGTTTTAGTTAATAATATTTACAAAAGAATTTCAAATTTATCATCTAATAAAGAGGTTTCGATAAAAATGTCGACTAATATAATGTAGCACTTAGCAAAGCTAGATATAAACGGAAATTGGTATATTGTCCTAATAATATTGGCACTTCTAACGACCTAGTTAGTTCCCATACTAACTTGGATTGGAAAATAATAACAGGAAATAGGAATAGGAATTAATCGAAAAATATTTAAAAACACGAATATTAAAAATCAATATCAAACGCAAAATATGAGAATTATGGGAAACAATGTACTTCTTCGTTCTTCTTATCTTTCTAGCACTATCAACAGCAGGGGTAAAAAGATTAGAAAGCAAACATCTTATATATCCAATAATGGTCATAAATATGGAGGTTATAAGGTTTCTTCTAATGGGAACAAAACTGTTTGGCTTATTATTCCATTAGCTAAGCAGATTAAGGGTAATTCAGTCGGTGCGTTATACAAACTATTTTCCAGACAATTTACAAAAGAAAATAGATACTATGATATTATTAACCTTGGGAAGGCAGCGAGCTGGCACAAACATTAGCACGCCGGGAGAAATACTTAGCGGTATTTCGTCTGTCTTTACGTTCTGAATTCAAATTCCGCAAAGGTCAACTTTGTGTTTCATTCTATCGGGGTCATTGAAATAAGTACCAGTAGCTTACTGGGGTCGATCTAATCGACTGACCATCTCCCTAAAAGTTTCGGACCTTGTGCCTCGAAAAGAAATGGATATTATTAACCCTAGGTTCTTTAGAATTGGTCATTCTGTATCTACTTTGTTTTGTGTTTTCATTCGTTTTATGTCATAAATATTTATAAAACCATTTTAATATAATAATCATTCCCGACCCCACTGTGTATTTGTATTGTCCCCATCTATGGTTGGCCCTCTGTGAGCAATAAAGAAATCATCCTGTAGCTAATAATTTATACCAGATTATATCCGCGAGTAACGAGAGGAAATTGTATTATTTTTATAAAAATTGTAACGGTCGTAAACGCCATTGTGTTAGTACCGAGCGAATAAACGTAAGAAAAGAGAGTGAACGTTAGATATCTAATGTGAAAGGGAAGCTCTACAAACTGTAATATCTAATTTGTAAGGATGAGAAACAGAATAATAATTTGTCAGATACAGATAATACGTTTTGTAACTACAGGGCTAAAAGTAGATGTTTATTTAAGAATTATTGCAAACGAAAAAATGTTGTTTACAGATGAGCTGTACATTCTGAAGTTATAAATTACGTTTATATTGGTGCTACACAAGCCTTTATCAACATATTTCTAACCATATTTACACCTTTAAAAATAAAAATAGGTCTGCTTCCAGATTGATTATATTAAAGATATCTACATTTAAATATAAATGTAAATATAAACATAAATATATACATATACATATGTATGTATATATATATATATATATATATATATGTGTGTGTGTGTGTGTGTGTGTGTGTGTGTGTGTGTGTGTGTGTGTGTATAATAAGAAATAACGCTAGTTCTAAAATCAATCTAAGAGATCAACGCAGTAGTTGTACTGACAAGTAATATTCGTAGCCACTGTCAGACGGACAGTTATATACATATAATATATGTTTGTGCGTGTGAAGGTGCGCGACTTAGTGTTTAGAGCATTCGGTTCCCGATCGTAATATCGTGAGTTTAATTCCAGGCGACGCGTTGTGTGCTTCAGCAAGACACTTTATTTCACGTTGCTCCAGTTCACGCAGCTGCCAAGAATGAGTAGTACCTGTATTTCAAAGGGCCAGCCTTGTAACACTCTATGTCACGCTGAATCTCCCTGAGAACTACATTAAGTGTGCATGTGTCTGTTGAGAGATCAGCCTCTTGCTCGTTAATTTAATTGGGCAAGCTGTTCTGTTGATCGTATCAGCTGAGACCCTCATCGTCGTAACCGGCGGAGTCCTCCTTCACACACACACATACACACACACACACACACACACACACACACTCACACACACACACACACACACACACACACACATATATACATATATATATATATATATATATATATATATATATATATATATATATATATATATATATATATATATATATATATATATATATATATATATATATATATATATAGGGGGAGAGAGAAAGAAAGAGGGAGAGATAGATAAATAGATTGATAGATTTCCGTGGGTAAAACCTGGCAATATGTAGGTTTTGTTTGTGTTTACTTGATACGTATAGACTTTGTATTTGAGTTAACAGTGATTGACGTAGTTAGTATTGATTTTGGATGGAGTTAGGTGGTATTTCATATGATATATTTTGTTAATCTGGAGTATCATTGATAGGCATATGCTCGACGAATTGACGTGTCTAGCTGATCTCTCCTTACAAATAAAGTTTTTTCTACTATTCTTTTTCTCTCGATAATATCAACATTTTAACTATCATAACACCATCAATGACATATTGTGTATCTTATTGTCACAAGCAAGGATGTGTTAAGTTTTGTATATACCTGGCAATAACGGTTTCTATGGAACGCTTGCGTTAAGAAATAACAGTCTCTTCTGAATTTGTAGTGGATTAGACTACACGTTTTTAAATAAATTCCTTTTGAAATTCTCCCCGAGGATATACTGAATTCACTGGTAACGAATATGAAATTTTATTTCTGAAATTAAAAAAACGTGTATGGAAACAGCTGTAGCTAGGAATCTCTGTATATGAATTTGCATGTCTTTAAACAAAAACAACTGTACATAAATTATTATCCATTTTCTTCATTTTCATATATATATATATATATATATATATATATATATATATACGCTTCTTTTTATGTTTAGTTTCAGTAAAAACAATTTTGCATTAATGTGATGGCTTACTCGCTACTTTTGCAGAATACAAATTTATTACTCTTATTCAAGAATGTTGACATTGACTTCAAAGCTTTGGCCCACTAAGCCATCGACGCAGTATAACGGCATTATAATATTATAAAGATTTTAACCTTCGACGTCACTGTTAACACCTTTCTTGTATAAGAATTATGCACGTGCACACAGATATATGGACAGATAGATAGATATCTTTTTATTATAGCCACACAGGGCTAAATACAGAAAATGGACAAATTACAAAGTAGAGCTTTTTGGGTGGGGGGGGGGATGATTTGGATCAAAAGGGATCGCGGGAAGAAAAAAAAAAAACGGGGGGGATCAATAGGGATCGTGTATCACAGTCGATGTAAAAAAACGGGGAACAGATTAGGTTTATCCGTGGAGAGAAAAGCCTACGGAAAAGACCACGGTCACCTCAGGCTTTTTTTTTTAAAGGTACATGAAAGTAAGTACCTTCTCTCTTTTTGTCTCTTTTTGTTACAAGTCTATGCTTAAAATGGTGTCGTCTTTCATTCTTACCATTCTTGCCACATTTACCCATTTTTTATTGAAACTTTCATTCGACAACACCTTCCTCTCTATCCTCATCCTCCTTTTCAAGTGGTACTTGAAAAAGTTGACGAGGGATTGACCAGAGAGGAAAGTGTTTGTTTGTAGACCTTTCAAACGCGTCCACCACACGCATTCTTTTGCCATAGCTATCAGTGTTACAAAAACCGTTTTTCCTTCCCGTTTAAAGGAAGGTGTCGGAACAATATTCACGATAGACTCGGCTGATAAGTGGGCTCGTCCCACACGCGACAACAGCCGTTCGACGAAGGTCCACAGCTCTGAAATATCTGGACACTGCACGAGTGCGTGCAGAACGGTTTCGTCGCTCTGACCGCATCTCGGGCAGGTCGGTCCGGTGGTTTTCGAACCGTGTCTGTAGATCTTCTCTCGAACTGGTAGTGCGTCTCGATAGCATTGCCAAGCCAGGGATCTCTGGAAATTATCCATAGGCCCCGGCCCGAACGTCGTCTTGAAAAGGCGGGTTAAGAATTTCTCGTCGACACCCAGGTTTGCCCCGAGAGTGTCGTCAGACCTCCCCTCCACTAGTCCTCTATAGAACGCATTGGTCGTTTGGAAGTTGCACAAGTTTGATCCCGGACGGCAGAGCTGTTGTAGAGCTTGGCGACACTCGCGGTGCCATTCGCCCAGTTTCGGTCTCTTCCTGATCCATGTTTGCAGTTCGGTGAGTGAGACGAGCTGCGGGAAGGCGTGCCTCACAAACGGCGCCCACACCTGTTCACCGTCGTCAATGAAGTTCCAGAGATGCCGCAGTCTCAGCGCATGTCTGCGCATCATTAACCACGGCATCCCCAGTCCTCCACGTAACGGTTGTTGACAGCAAATGGATCGCCTCACCATCGGAACGCCACCCTTCCACAGAAAGCGGAAAAGTATGCGTTCTAGTTTCGTGATGGTGGCATCGGGACAAGGCACGACGGTCAGGCGGTAATCGATGACTGATGCGATATACACATTAGCCACCTCCGCCCGGCCTTTTAGAGATAACTTTCTCTCAGCCCATGTTTGGCTGAGTTTGATCACTCTACTGGTGATCTCGTCCCAGTTCTTATCCATTTGGAGGTCCGGACTGAACCAGACCCCGAGCAGTTTAACCGGTCCGTCCGTCCAGCGTCCCACTACGGAGTCACTGTTGGACGGTATGGGCTTGCTTCTCCAGGTGCCGAGTAACAAACCCACTGACTTTTCCGGGTTAATTTTTGCTCCTGTCACCGTTTCGTATTGTTTAAGTGTCTCGCCTAGCATCTCGACGTGCTTTTCGCTCGACACTATGACGGTGACATCGTCCGCATATGCAGACACGCTCGTCCCGCAACCCAGCTCTCGTGGGATACCCCTCAGTGTCGCCAGCTTCCGCAGTAGTGGTTCGATCGTCAATACATACAGAAGCGCCGACAAGGGACATCCCTGACGGACCGAACGCGTGATGTCGAACGGTTTTGACAGGTTACCGTTTACCCGTATTACCGATCGGATGCCGCTATACAAGGCAGCGATCCAACCGCGGAAGACGGGACCAAAGCCAGCTGCCCTGAGGAGGGCCGCTAGGTATCGATGGTCGACCCTATCGAAGGCTTTAGATTGATCTAAATTGATCAGCGCCCCACCCATGCCAGGATCCTTAACTACCCTGTCCATGATGTAGCGCATGAGGTGGAGGTTGTCATGGATACTTCTGCCCGGCACGGCGCATGTTTGCGCCCTGTCGACCAGTTTATCGATGACAAGCGCCAACCTCTCGGCTATTACTTTGGCCAAAATTTTCAAATCTGCGTTGAGCAGAGTGATGGACCTGAAATTATCTATAAAATTCCCCTTGTTTGGGTCTTTCTTCAGCAATGTCACTGCACCTCGGCTCACGAAACCGGGAATTCTCCCGTTTTGTTGCCAGTTGCAATAGACTGATGCCAAGAGGTCGCCAAACAAGTCTGGCATTTGACAATACAGCTCGTAGGGTAGACCATCCAATCCAGGTGACTTATCCCTCGCGCAGCCCGCCATAGCATCCCTTACTTCAGCAGCTGTGATGGGACCCTCACAACACTCTGCCTCTCCCGCCGAGAGCCGCGGCAGGCCGGTCAGGTAGGCAGTGAAGTCCATCCTGCGTTCCGACTCACCGCTCGCACCGAACAGTCGAGCAAAGTGCTGTTGAAAGGCCCCACACATCCTTTCGGGCTCAAGCAGACTACATCCCTGTTCATCGATTAGAGACCGAATGGTGGCTCTGTTACCGCGTTGCGCCTCCGCCACCCGGGCTTCTCGCGCAGCTTCGATCCCTTCGTTCCTTAAGGCACGCATTTTAGCTCTGACGACGCAACCTTCGTGTTTGGCGTTGAGGTGTTGGTCGAGGGCCATCCTCGTAGCCAAAACGTTGGTTGCGCTGCCAGTTGTAAGTGCCTCTTCTAGTTTCTTAACTAAGTCTCCCTCTACTCTATTTTGATCTATCGCTAGTTCTTTACTAAACCTAATAGATTCCGATTTGATTGCCATTTTCAGGGCAAACCACCAGCGGTTGTTAACGATGGCTCCTGTTAACGCCCTCTTAATTAATTCGCTAATCCGGTTCCTGTAAACCTGCCGCGCTAAGAGCGAAGCGTTCAGTTTCCAGTAACCGGGACCCTGCCTATGTGTCTTATCTAAGTCGAGCGTACACGTCACAAACTTGTGATCTGTGTAGCTGACTATTTTAAATTGTGGACATCCTACACTATCTCTATCCGCTGTCCTACATAGAACTCTATCTAGATACGATCTCGACGATCCGACGCGGTTTGTCCAAGTCCACGTTGGCACGTTCGGATGGTCGAGTCGGAACCTGTCAGACAAATGGAAACGTCTGAGCAGGTCTTTGAGGCACTTACATCCCCTTCTACTCCTATCCACTCCCACATAGTCTATATGCGTGTCCAAGGTAGCGTTCCAGTCCCCTACTAACAGTAAAGGTCGTGACGTTCCCAGGAAAACCTCTAGACGTCTAAGGAAATCCGCCCGACCCGTTAAGGACGGTGCATACACTGCCACCAGACGGAAAGCACACCCGTTTGTGCCATCGACGTCCAAGACAACCAGCCTACCCTCCGGGTCTAGGAATATTGGCCTTACTTTTAGGTTCAGACTCTTCCGAAAAAGCACCGCGGTACCACCACCACCCATGTTTGGTAGACAGGGAGAAAAATAAATGTCGAAATGTCCACCAAACATGGACTTGAGGGCCCGCGGGTTACTGAGTCTGGTTTCACTGATAGCCATGATTTCTATGTTCTGTGACTTGATGTCATTTAGAAGGTAACCTTGCTTCCAAGCTGACGCCAAGCCACGTACATTTACACAACCTAATTTAAGCATAGTTGAAGTCGAAATTTGTGTTTCATACACGACAGTAAAAGAGACAAGAGAGAAGATTACTTACTCGTTTCGAAAGTTTTAGCTTCCTCTTCTATTGAAGTATCTTGGATGAGGTTTTTGAAGAGTTTCTTTGATAAATATTTTTGGAACCCCCCAACCGCATTTGGAAAGAGGGTTTTGAGTGTGTGGTGCTGCGTTTGTGTGATGTGAACTATTTTGATGTGTTTCGGTGGTGTAGTGCGTGGATGATTGTTAAGCTTATAATTATCTTCAGAAATGTTTGTTTGCGATATGATGTAGTCCATTAATTTTGTGTTTGTTGTGTCTATCGCTGATAGCATTGTGTGTGTTTTTGTGATGTTGGTGCTGGTTTGTTTGTGCAAGGGGCTTTCAGCGGTTACATATTTCCCTGCTTTGCATGCATTTAATTTTGGGGTTGTTTTTGATCTTTTTCTTTTACTTCCTGTGGCTATTTGCCATTCTGTAGAACTTTCATCGTTAGACGAAATGTCTGACGAATCAGAAGGGGGTAAAGGCAAAGCATTTGGTTCTATTTGTGTGTTTGTCGATGGTGTTGTGGTGTGTGGTGTGTGTGGTGTGTGTGTTGTTGGGGAATTGGGAGTAGTATTGGTCTTTTCTTCGTTCTCAGTGGTTGTCTTCTTGGTTGTTGTTCTTGGTGTTCGTGTTGGTCTGTCTTTAGTTGTTGGTGGTGGTGTTGTTTCTGTTTTTGACTCAGGTGGTGGTGTTGTTTGGTTGGGTTGGTTTGTTCGTTGTTGCCGTTCTTTCGTTTTCGCATATAGCTGCTTGATCAATTGTGCATACGGTGGTGTGGGTAATAATGCTGGTGTTTTGGGTTTTTGGTTTTCCCGTGGCTGTTGTTGTTGTTGTTGCTGTTGTTTCGCGGCAGAATTGCAGTCCTTTTGGAAGTGAAGATAGATAGATAGATAGATAGATAGATAGATAGATAGATAGATAGATAGATAGATAGATAGATAGATGTACTTACGTAGGTGTTTGTATGTTTCCTTTCACTTGAGGTTTTATATACATATCGCTAAGGGCTTCCAGAATCTGTGCCTAAACCGGTTGATTTCTTTCTAGTGCTCTATTATCATTCTAGCATATGCAGCAAATTCTTTAAACGTACGGATTTATTCCCTCTCCTAACAAATAATTAATTTTATTCTTTCCTCTTCACATAATCAATTGTCAACAGCTGTTTGTGTTAGCATGGGCAGTATTTCGCTGCTTTGTTGGGATTTCAACTCCATTTAGGATTTATTCAATACAAAATAACTTGCTGTCCCTATTTGCATCATGAGAATGATTACACAGGGATAGGACTCCTTTCGCACATTTAATTATAAAGCATGTCATTTTTCGAAATATAACGGCATTATAATATTTTAATGATTTAAACGTTTTTCGCATGATATTTCCAACATAGAGACGCATTCCGTAATGAAGGTATTTTTTTTACCCACCGTTTATATTTTAAAATTTTCTTACGAAAATATCTATTTTCATTTGTAAAAAATTATGTGATGATTGCTACTACCGCATACAAAGACCATTCTATATAAATATACAAACATTCGGTATTAGTCTGGAATCCGAAAAAGTATAAATATTTTCGACAGCAGATTATATATAATTTAATTCTATAGTTGATTGATGGTGCGAGGTTTCAGTCGGGATTTGATTAGTGTTGTTACGCATGGAGATGTAAGTTTGCTTTGGTGATGTGCTGATATCCATTAATAGTAAGGATCTTAAATTGGGGCAATTGCCCAGAGTGCAGATATAGTACAGCATATGACCTTTCATCTAGACAAACGAAGTTCGTATAGCCACTAGTCACGATATTTATGCTATAACGAGACAGACGACGATAGCATTAAGAAAACTAAGTATGTAAATAATAAATAACTTAAAGAACTTAAACAAGTTGAAAACAGTAATAGTAGGAATTGGCGGAGGGTCGTGGCTTAGTGGCTAGAGTGTTGATATGATCGCAAGATTCTGGTTTGGATTCCTGGACCGGGGAATGCGTTGTGTTTTTGAGCAAAATACGTCATTTGTCCTCAGGGGAGTATTTATGAGGTAAGCGGTGTCTAATATGAGGCCGTGGAATGTAATTATGTGGAAATAATTAAGAGATAGTGCAGCATGGGACAAAAGCTGAGAGAAGATATGAATAACTAAAAGAATCGAGGTAGAGAACTTTTCGAGATGAGAAGATGAGTAGGAATATTGATGGCATTAATCTATAGGAATATGTGAAACAGGCTCCCCACAGTAAAGAGTAATCCTATATTCGAAAGATCAGTCCCGGTGAGTTTATTTGCATAGATGTAGTAGACATTATCCCAGTAGTCTGTCAGCACTTCAATTTCCCTCTGAGAATTTCTCACTTGCATTTCATTGCTTCTCCAATGCATCAATGACAATGACACACGTCAGCCTCGTATAGTGCTGAGTTTTCCTGCATCCAACATTGGAGTATAGAGTGCACACAGTGTTCTTTGAGTTACCAGAGATGAATAAATAGAGTGTCTGCATGTATCGAGCAGAGTTTTGGAAGAAGTGTAGCTGCTAATTGTACCGCGTTTCGAATTTTGTAGCTGCGAGAGCCACTGAAATCTTGCGGTTATTTCCTAATGTAAATATATTGCCAAAGTGTATCATTCATTCAACAAGTCTATTTAGCTAATGATATATTGCATATTTCTTAATTATATCCATCTTAATAGTTTGATTATGCTATAGAGTTGTTTGGCAATCGTTTGTGATAGCAAGCTTTATTCAAAGTAGTTAAGGCGGTTTCGTTTTCATCGTGAAATGAAGTCAATCCTAATCATAATTTATCAACACTAAATAATTGGTTCAACTTAATTTTTTGTTTGTTAATAATTCATAAAATTGTGAAGGGTTGTGTTCTTAATAATAATTATATTTGTTTAGACGCCATGCAATATTTAATTAAAATTTGGAAGAAAGAGAAATATTCACAATTCCCACTCAAGTATACGACATTTCAAAGAAGAGAATATAATTCCCGTTGTCAAATATCGT
>NC_142928.1:142063800-142073800 GCF_046866305.1 Octopus bimaculoides
TGAAAGAGTACAGCAGGGTTCGCCGCCATCCCCTGCCGGAGCCTCATGGAACTTTAGGCGCTTTCGCTCAATAAACACTCACAACGCCCGGTCTGGGAATCGAAACCGCGATCCTACGAACGCGAGTCCGCTGCCCTAACCACTGGGCCATTGCACCTCCACTTATCCAGTGCTACATAGTAGATTTCTAAAGACACTCTATAGACAAATTGTAAATACAGAAAGCTTTCAATTCGTTATAAGTTCCTATTCTCGCTACTTATTTGCTATTATGATGCAAATGTTGTGAACGGCTGTTTATCGTCCTTCTTTGTTCATTACAGAAAATATTACAAGGGCTTCTTAGAAATAACGGCTATTTTGTTTTCAGTTTATGTGGCTACTAGTTACGTAAGTATATTGCCTACAAAATAATAATTGTTTCCTTCCCACTTATTATTTCCTTCATAAATAACAGGACATGCACGTGTTACCATTTGTGAGAAACATGGTATTCTTCGAATCCATATTACTGCAAATATATGCTTATATTGAAAACAATGTAAGGAATACTGAAATTGCTCATTACAAGTGTAATATGTCTGCAATGATGTCTTACTATTGAAAATATTATCGCAATGGAAGTGATGTAATTGCTCATTACAGCAGTCTAAGAATATTATAGAACATCATAAAATCGTCTATTACATGCGCTTATAACAACTAATGTATTGTCAAATTGTGATTCTCGTTTAGTAAATACATAGCACATTTTGTCTTCCACAGCAAATCTTGTCTTCCATACAAAGTTTTCATTGCTAAGGATTGGGAATTTTTATTTTTTTGAATTAACGATAACAATAAATTATGTTTGAATAGATAAAATCTCACAAAAGTGAACTTTGCTATGAATGTAATATTTCACTTGAAGTTGTAGTTCATAAGATGCCCTGCATAAGGCAATTGATAAAGTAGCAATAAATCAGAAAACGTAAGATCAAAGAGTTGGAAGGTCAGTATTTTTTTTTATGTTAAGGCAAGACATTCGCATGTCCTCCAGAAGGATTTCTACTAAAACTTGACTGTCCTATATAAGGAATGATACAAGGAGTTCGTTGCAACATAACTTACAACATGTTCATAATAGTTCGTAATGTCAATCGGAGTGTTCACTAGCCATTAACCCAATGAAGGAAATCTCAGTTCCTTTTTCTTACCTTGGATTAATTTGCAAATTACAATCCTGATAACGCAGCGACCTGGCAGGGTAGCTAGCATACTGGGTAAAGTGCTTGGCAGCCTTTCACCCGCCTTTACGTTCTAAGTTCAAACATCACCGAGGTTGGCTTTGCCTTTCATCCTTCGGAGTCGATAAAATAAGTACTAGTTGAGTACTGGAGTCGATGTAATCGACTTACTTCCTCCTGCAGAATTGCTGGCCCTGTGCCAAACTTTGAAATCAAACTACAATCCTGATTACATATAATAATATTTATAACAAGCAGTGGTGTAATTAGTACCTAATGTTTAGAATAGGTAAAGCTCTTTAAGCGTGGCTTACATTCATATATTACATATATATTTTACATGTCTTAAGACGGAAATAGATATTTATTTCGTTATTGGCCGTAGGGGGCTAAACGTAGAGGGGGGAAAAACAAGGACAGACAAAGGGATTAAGTCGATTACATCGACCTCCAGTGCGTAACTCGTATTTATTTAATCGACCCCGAAAGGATAAAAGGCAAACTCGACCTCAGCGGAATGACAAAAATAGATATTTGCAGATTGAATTTCGTATGGATTGTGTCTACTATATTCACGCATTTCCGAAGAAACTACTAAAATCTTCAACTTGGTAATCAATGTATCAATTTCTACCGCATACTATTTATATAGTTCCCGAAAGGAAAAGTAATTTTAGTCTTGTACACCATACTGCTGTATAAAGACTAGCAACGCTAATTTAAATAAATACTTAATTGAAGAATACACATTTGTTAGTGCTGATAGTATTTTCTATAAATAATTGTTGCTTCTGTTTACCCCTATAATATTTTTTGTGTAAATTGAGTTAATGCTACAATTCATATAAGCAAAATAAATCCGATTCAATTGTTTCTTTTGACACATAAATTGTGAAATAATTGAATAATTTCTTTGGGAAAAAAAGCAACAATCGGATACATACAGCTCACTGAACCTAATCAATCATAATTTTCGTTCATTAACATTCATGTTATTCACTTCTCTATTTGCATGCTCAATGTCATGTTACTTTTTATACAGTGATAACACTTATGTGAATCTCATGGCATGTTAAAAGTAATATCAAATTTTAATTCAGCAAGCCATGAGAATAAATATTCATGAAAAGAGGAATGGTAATTAAACTTTCATAACTGCATATTTCTCGCTGTAAACACTGCATATAATTTGAAGGCGTGTTAATATACCTGCCATTATTGTAAGCAAACACAAATAAATGGAATCTGTGCAAAAAAGTTAGAAGAGAAAGACATGGGTCAATATTTGAAACACAAATATTAAAAAAAAAAAAAAAATTATCGAGTGCTACAGCCAATATACCTTCACATGTCATAGAGGACTGAGGTTACTTCCATCAAATGAAATGTTTCTGATGTTTTATTGTTTGCTAAATACAGGAACAAATCATTTATATTGCTATATATGATTTTAAAATTATTTAAAAATCAAAACTGTTAAAATCTATGCATTCTTTGTACAAATCTAACATACACTCCAATTTGATATTCATTACATAATTCAACAAATGAAAAAAAGTATGGCCTAATATTCTATTTTGAAAAGTAATTCTTACGTACTATTTCGGTGTATTGAAGGCAGGTTTTAAAATAAATCAATCGTTAATTTTGAAATTCAAAGAGACCAAGTTATTAGATTTAACGACATGGCAGATCCCCGCGAACAGATATTTTATTAAAATTTCAATTATATCAAACTATAAATACATAGTTTTGCTACATGATATATAAAGTATTGAAAACTATTACCGGAATAAGAACAAAATATATTTAATAAAATTGTTGTCATAATTAAATGAAATATGAATACAAATTCGTTTGTACGTGTATGTGAGTATATACATACATACATACATACATACATGCATACATACATACATACATACATACACATATATATGTATGTATATATATATATGTATATATACATATAATCACGTGCGTATATATATGCTTATTCAGACACATACACACACACACACACACACACACACACACACACACACACACACACACACACACATATATATATATATATATATACATGCATATATATACAAATATGTATGTGCGTGTGTTAGTATGATGTAGTTGTATGCTCAACATACCGTCCACCAAATACCGCAAAGCAGGAGGGTAAATTTGAGGACAGCCTCAGACGCATAGAAGAGGTCTTGACAAATCTGGACCAACACATCAATATACTTTTCCTAGGCGACTTTAACCTCCCAAATGTTAAATGGCCTGAAGGTCACATCCTCTCTGGGATGTCACTGCATGAACAAAGCCAGGCAAAGTCTTTGTTAGAACTATCCCACATGCTGTTCATGGAACAAGTGATACTCCAACCAACCAGAGGAAGCAATATTTTAGATCTCTGCATCACAAACAATGTGAGCCTAATCCATAATGTGAAAATAACGCCCACATCTCTCTCAGATCATAACATTATAGAATTAACTATGTATGGTCCTAGGCAACCCACTGACACTCACCCCACCAGGAGGACTCAAGCAATATTCAACCTAAATTTCCACAGGGCGGACTGGAAGTCAATTCGCAGAGAGATTCGAAATCAAAACTGGCATGACAGCCTTTCTATACAAGACAATGACCTCAAACTAAGTCATTTTATGTCAACTATACAAGGCATATGCACCAAATACGTGCCATATAGAAAGACCAGCAAACATGCCAATAGAATTCCTAGAGACAGGAAAATCCTTATGAGACACAGAACAAAGGTCTCAAACCAGTTAAATAGAGAACTGGGGGATAGGAAAAGGGCTAAATTAAAACTAACACTGTTAGAAATAGAAAACAAGATTAAA
The DNA here is from genome assembly GCF_046866305.1 of Octopus bimaculoides. Classification (NCBI taxonomy): domain Eukaryota; kingdom Metazoa; phylum Mollusca; class Cephalopoda; order Octopoda; family Octopodidae; genus Octopus; species Octopus bimaculoides. The sequence continues at coordinate 142,067,897 of NC_142928.1, forward strand.
CTCTCCCATGAAAAAAGAGAGAGCAGAGAAGGAGAAGAGAGCAGTAGAAAGCATAAAAACAAACCCCAAGGCTTTCTATAGATTTGCAAAAGAGACTGCTACGGTACAGTATAAGATAGGACCCCTATTCCTGCCTAATGGCTCACTGACTGCGGATCCCACATGGATAAGTGAAGTGCTCAGTGCACAATTCAAGAGTGTCTTCACTTCTCCTCTGAGTCACATGCAGATAAAGAACCCAGCTGATTTCTTTGACAATAACACTCAGCAGAAAAAGACTGCATCCATTACCTACATTGACATTGAAGAGGAAGATGTAATAGCTGCCATAAATGAAATGAGCTTAAATCCGGCTGTCCTCTTAAAATCGTGTAAACAAGAATTAGTAGGACCACTCCGGATACTCTTCCAGAGTTTCCTTGCAAATGGTAAACTTCCCAAAAAGCTGAAGGAAGGCACCATATGTCCTATCCATAAAGGCGGAAGCAGAGCAGAGGCTGGGAACTACAGGCCCATCTCTCTGACTTCACATATTAGCAAAGTCATGGAACGAATTGTCAGAAAGAGATTGATTGCGTTCCTAGAAGAAAATGACTTGCTGAATGAGACCCAGCATGGTTTCCGTCCAGGTAGAAGCTGCCTCACGCAGCTCCTGCAACATTATGACTGGGTCCTGAAGCAGCTACTTGACCATTCAAATGTTGATGTGTTATATCTCGACTTTGCAAAAGCCTTTGACAAAATTGATCATGGCTTGATATGTCAGAAGGCGCGAAACCTTGGCATCACTGGTAAATTAGGAGAATGGCTGCATGACTTCCTGAATGGTAGAAGTCAGACAGTTGCAGCCAATGGAGAACTATCTAGGGAAACACAAATATTGAGCGGTGTTCCGCAAGGTACTGTCCTGGGGCCACTACTGTTCATAGTGGCCCTTCTGGACATGCCCACGTTCACTCGGAGAGCCACTGTCACTAGCTATGCTGATGACACAAAGGACATCTCAGGCAATAAAGAATCCTGATGATATTGTAAGCCTGCAGAATGACCTAAATGCAATATATGTGTGGGCAGAGCAAAACAATATGCAGTTCAATGCGGAAAAATTTCAAGTACTGCGCTACAAGGCCACAAGTGCCTCCCAACTGGCAAACACAGGACCTGGAGGTACTGCAATCCCAGAACCACAAGCCGTGAGAGACCTGGGCATCAACATGTGTAGTGATGCATCATTTCACATGCACATTGTCAAGTTGACAGCAAAGTGCAGACAGCTGGCCGGGTGGATACTGAGGACATTCCGTACAAGGGATCAAAAAGTCATGTTGACTCTATGGAAGACATTTGTCCTGAGCCGCCTAGGCTATTACTCTCAGTTGTGGTCACAACACAGTGTCAAACGGACAGCAGAACTCGAGGCAATTCAGAGGCATTATACAAAAAAGATCGCCACAGTCCAGCAGATGAACTACAGGGAGCGACTGCAGGCACTAGGTCTCTACTGCCTGGAACGCAGGCGGGAGAGATATGTAATAATATACATATGGAAAATACTGGAAGGACTGGTGCCGAACTTTGGCATCAAGTACTACAGGAATGCTCGCACGGGTCGCCACTGCATGGTGCCAAAGGTGCCGTCTACTGCATCTCACATAAGAACAAGATACTGCAGCAGCCTCGGTTTCAGAGGACCTCAGCTCTTCAATGCCCTGCCAAAACATTTGAGAGACCTGCAAGACACGGATGCGGAGGTCTTCAAGACAAAATTCGACGCTTTCCTCTCCACGATACCAGACGAACCAATGTCTCGAAATGAGACACAGTTTAGGGCAGCGATGACACATTCTCTTATACACCAGATTTGCCATCAAAACTCTTGATTGGACTATATCAGGTGCAGGAGAAGAGCCATGGAAGGAACGTGAAGAGAGCAAAGCATAAAGACAGAAAATCACGGGGGTGCTCCAGCATGACCACAGCCACTTGGCTGAAACCCATAAATAAATAAATATATATATATATATATATATATATATATATATATATATATATATATATAGACATATATATGAAATTATATATATATACATAATAATAAAATTTATTATAATAATAGCCATTTCTACAATGAATATATGACCTGCAATTTGGAGAAGGGGGAAAGTCGATTACATTGGTCTCAGTTTTCAACTGGTACTTATTTCATCGACACCGAGTGGATGAAATTTGAACTCAGAACATAAAAACAGACGAACTGCCGCAATGCATTTTGCTCTACGTTGTAATGATTCTGCCTCCTCGCCACCTTAATCTAACAATAATAATATTAATAAACAGCTTTCAAGTGCGAGTAAGTTGATTTGTTAACATGTACCAAACTTTCGGTAAATGATTTTAGTCGTTTATGTCTCAGGCACCTTATCAACTCTCTTACAATTTACGGAAATTTCACATATATTACATGACAGCTTGGTTGAAAGAGGGAGTACTGCGCAATATTGAAATGGTATATATGTTCTTTTGAATAAACTGGTTAATGGGAAAGCAGTACCTTGCTCGCAAGAATATTAACGCCTTAATCACACAACCACTGCTGACCTGCAACGCTGGATAGTGCGACATACTGATGTCTAGGTGAGTATCCATTTCATTAGCGCTATGATCTGTAAGAAATTTATGCATGTTTACCTATAAATGGACTTATGCATCTTTACCTATAAGATGGACTTCCACACAGTTTCCATCAACGAAATGCACTCATAAGTCATATACATACATACACACACACATTCATACGTACATCCATCCATCCATCCATCCATCCATCCATCCATCCACCCATATATATATATACACACACAATTTTTTCCTCTTTTACTCTTTTACTTGTTTCAGTCATTTGACTGCGGCCTTGCTGGAGCACCGCCTTTAGTCGAGCAAATCAATCCCAGCACTTATTCTTTGTAAGCCTAGTACTTATTCTATCGCATTTTTTTGTTGAACCGCTAAGTTACAGGGACGTAAACACACCAGCATCGGTTGTCACACACACATACACACCCACACACACACACCCACACATATATATATATATATATATATATATATATATATATATATATATATATATATATATATATATATATATATATATATACATATATATACGACGGGTTTCTTTCTGTTTCTGTGTACCCAATCCACTCACAAGTCTTTGGTCGGCCCGAGTCTATAGTAGAATACACTTGCACAAGTTGCCACGTAGTGAGAATGAAACCGGAATCCTGTGGTTGGTAAGGAAGCTACCTACCACACAGCTACTCCTGCGCCTATATATATATATATATATATATATATACGCACATTCATACATATATGAATTTGTATGTATAGATATAAATATATGCAGATAGAGTGAGAGAGAGCGAGACATTGAGGGAGAGGGGAAGAAATAGAAATAGATAGATAGAGACAGAGAGATAGAGAGAAAGAAAGAGAGAGAGAGAGAGAGAGAGAAGAGAGAGAGAGAGAGAGAGAGAGAGAGATAGAGAGATAGAGAGAGAGAGAGAGAGAGAGAGAGAGAGAGAGAGATAGAGAGAGAGAGAGAGAGAGAGAGAGAGAGAGAGAGAGAGAGAGAGAGAGAGAGACTGGTTTCATGCACTGGACTCCTTGCTAAAATCATCAAGTAAAAGTGTAAGTGCTTTCAAGAATTATTGTTCTGAATAATTATCGTATTACGTTACGTATTATTATCTCTATTTATGCAAGGCAATATAATATCAGTTTATGAATTTCCAAACAGTTACATTCGATACACATGGTGTCTGAATTATTCTCATAAGGAAGGTCGTATTAGATATTGACCTTGTGCTACTTACCTGAAAACTATTATGATTTCACAGAAATGTTAGAATTACATGTCACACAATATTAATCATGAAACCCAACACTTACCTAAAATGTCTGCAAATTTGATGATGATATTCATCATTCGAATATCTACAATATAACATAAACGAACATTTCAACACATCTACTTAAAAATCCATCGCTTTTATATGAATCTGAAATGCTTCAGATGTGTAATTATATGCCGTATCAACATTTTGGCCTTATTTAATTATAGGAAATTATTTCACTGGCATTTTCAACCTATGTTTAAAGACGATTATGTTTCTCTCAAAACATATGATTTCCTGTCTTACACAACTCTGTGTAACAGCATGTCGTCTTTATTACCAGTACATTATGAGAATAGTGCAGTGATAAGACGTTGCAGAATATGAGGTATGTATATATACATACCTCATATTATCGATAATATGACACTCTGTCGGATACAGTAGAACCGATCACCAAAACAGACAACTTAACAGAAATTAACGTGCAAGTTGTTCAGAAATCTACGGATACATGAACTCTAAACGTATTTCTAAAGGAGATTCAACGTGCCAGAGAATATGACTAAGAATGTGAAGTCTGAATGCAGACATCATCATAAAAACCCCCTCATTTATCAAATGCCAGCTATGAAAGGATTAATGAAGGTATAGTAGCACCAGTTGGTGGGGCCCCAGCATAACCATAACCCTTGAGCTGCAACAAATATATTTGACCATTACACATATATTTTTTTCTCAGCTTGTTTCTCTCCTTATTTCTTTCTGTGTTCCTTTCTGTTGAAGAGCGTAGGCTCGAAACGTTAATGACATTCTCTATTCCCGAGCGTTATACTAATACATCCATTTGTTGTTTACACCACCTGTCTTCGACTGTTGTCTTTTCGTGAATTCTCCCATATATATATATATATATATATATATATATATATATATATATATATATATATATATATATATATATATATATATATATATATATATATATATATATATATATATATATATATATATACATACACATATATATATATACATATATATATATGTATGTATGTATGTATGTATATGCATATATATGTATGTGTGTAAATATTTATGTATATATGTATGTATTTTATTACTGAATTTTATTTCAAGTTTTCTTGCCAATAAAGACCCGGTTTCTAACCTATATCCAAAGCTCTTTGATGTATGTCTGTATGTATGTACATATGTGTGTGTGTGTGTGTGTGCACGCGCGCGTGTGAGTGTAGAATTGTAGAATGAATGATGAAAGATTCCCAGGCAATATTTGTATGCTGAACGGGAAGATGGTAGGAGACCAGCACATAAATCGAAAATGAGGTTCAAGGACTGCCCCAGAATTGTTCTGACTCAGAATTTCAGTTGTTGACTGGGAGAAGGAGGCACAAGCGGATATGGATGGGCGAAGAGAGAGCACAGTGGTTGTTCGAGGTTTGAAAGAGAGAAAATGCATCACGAAAAGATTAAGAGAAGGCTTAGAAGGAATGTATCTGTGGAAAATGAGGGAGTGTTGTGATATGGGTGTGTGATTTGTGGGAGGAGGCGCTTGAGTCGTGCAGACCTGGTCATCCATTAGGCAACTCACGGGAATCGACCCATGGTAAATTGTGATTTAGCTATTTTTCAAAACAGAACATGTGCAACTCAAAAGAGTTCATACTGTGTCACCTGTTCCTTCTGTCAGCCAGCACAGCAGTGCATTATGCAATAGAATGTGCAAATCTTTCGCCGAATTCAAGAGTTATGCAAGGGCGTCATGTTGCATCAATAATGACTCATTTCCATAATTCTCTCTTGCAATGGCTTTTCTCGTACACGAGAAAGCAGCAAAAAGAGAGAAAATTATGTGCAGATTTGTATGTTTTTTTTTTAAATGTATGTATTCCCATGCTTGAAGTTGCATATATAGAGATGCTCATATATACTTAAATGATAAACTTCTGCAAAGTTTTACAAATTTTAATATTTCCAGTTATAC
>NC_142928.1:142078800-142123800 GCF_046866305.1 Octopus bimaculoides
TAGACATATATACGCGCGCATCCTCAGATTTATATACATACATAATACATACCGACATATCTCTCTCTATATATACATGCGTGTGTGTGTGTATGTGTGTGTCTGTGTGCATGCGTCTGTGTGTGTGTGCGTGTGTGAGCGTGCGTATATATATATATATATATATATATATATAAGTGCATATATATATGGAGAGAGAGAAAGGGAGACAAAGAGACATATAGATGAATAAATATAGTGATATAAATAGACATTACATATACATATAAATATATAAGTATCTCTTTCTTCCCTCTCTCTCTCTCTCTCTCTCTCTCTCTCTCTCTCTATATATATATATATATATATATATATATATAAACAATCATAGTACATTCTTTTATATAGACGCTTTTATGCATCTGAAGATATGGTATACAGTAATTAAAATATTACATGGTATAAAATTGAATAGGAAATATAGAGCTCGGAGTAACCGTCTGCATATGTATGTTCTCTTCTATTTTTAATTAATTGAACTCTTCTTTCTTTCGCATTCAGATTTCTTTGCCACATGTATTGTTTCTTTATTCACATTGTTTTGAATTACATATCATCTTATGGCTTCAAGATTTTAATGCTATATTTGTATATATTTAAAATTACATTGTAGTGTAGGTCTAAGAGTTTGGATCTAGTTAGTTTTAAAATAAAACAGATAGAATATTTAAGCCGAATATGACCTCATTATATGTTAAAGTGTTAAAGCAGTAGCTGCTTACTAACAAAGATAAAAATGCCCATCGTTGGAATGAAGCAAATTCACATTTCAAAGTTTAGAAATGCCTTTGATATGTTACAGATTGTCTATGTAATGTGCGCCTTAGCTGGTTGATTTCTTTTTCTGAAGACTTCAGCTTATCCAGATTGTTCCCCAAGCATTTATATCGTGGATATTTATACGTTACAATGACGCACATGAGTGCATAGATACAGTATAAAGCTGAAGTTACATTTCACATAAATAAACTAATTTCTTACAATTATTTAAAATAAATAAAATTAGCTCTCTAAAAGTTGGTGAGCATTAATTTAATTATATCTATTATTTTGGTGTAAAAATACGCCGCATATATAATGAAAATATAACGAAAATACTTCCATTTGAAAGATATGTCACTTGTGTCGTGAAAGTAGGAAATAGCTAAAATTACGTCTAGAGATATTTTTTTTTCCTTATCTTCTAAGTATGTCTTATTACGAACGTTCGTCAATGAACATACTTTGTCGAACGCATTTAAAATTACTGTGGCATATCTCCTATGGTTGCATATATATATATATATATATATATATATATATATATATATATATATATACACATATACAGTCACTCGCGCGCCCGCACACATAGGCTCACACCCATAAATATAAATCTACATATATTTTCGTGCATATAAGTATGTAAGTTTATACATATTTGTATGTATATATATATATATATATATATATATATGTATATATATATATATATATATATATATATATATATATATATATATATATATATATATATATATATATATATATATATATATTTACGGGGACGTAAAGACACCGCCATCGGTTGTCAGCACGCCTCTTCATTCCTTGTGGGCATCGGTACCATTTTCCTCTTTCTCCGTTCTTCCATTCTCCGAACTTTCCATCTTTCCGACGAAGGGCTACGCCCGAAACGTCATACACTCTCTCTTTCCTTTCCTGAGCGTCCAATAATACTATCCATATCACGTCCTCACTTTGTTGTTTTTTTGTTTTTTTGTTATTGTTTTTTTTTAACTATATATATATATATATATATATATATATATATATATATATATATATACATTCTCTTTACTCTTTTACTTGTTTCAGTCATTTCCCTGCGGCCATGCTGGAGCACCGCCTTTAGTCGAGAATATCGACCCCTAGGACTTATTCTTTGGATGCCTAGTACTTATTCTATCGGTCTCTTTTGCAGAACCGCTAAGTTACGGGGACGTAAAGACACCGCCATCGGTTGTCAGCACGCCTCTTCATTCCTTGAATAAGCTGTCTGCCATTATTATTTTCTGAAACAAAGATTATACAGTGTCAACAAAAAATACAGCAGTGACCCCCAAAAGGTATGTTCGCAAATACCTTACGCACCGTGTATATATACATATATCACACACCCAGATTAACATACACCTTCACACCCACACCCACACACACAGAACCCTCCACTCACACACATATGTGTGATGTTTGGATGGATACGTGTATGTGCGTATATATATATATATATATATATATATATATATATATATATATATATATATTGATAAAAAAGATAAGACGACAAAAATCAAAGAAAGAGAATCTCGATATTATGTAAATAGAGGAATTTATCTTTTCTATCAATAAGTTATGTCACATATTATTTAAAGATATATATAACACCCCCGTCGCCCGTGACTTCCGCTTGGCCAACCACTCCCCCTCTAACATCTCAATCTTTCGCCTCGCTCTACACCATGGAACCACACACTCACGACTCCGCCTGGAACAACGGTATATCTTTAATCTACGAACTACTATCCCCTTCGGACTAAATACAACTCCATCCTCCTATTGACTGCCTCTACACCTCCTGCAACTAAGCAACCTTATTTCATTTTTTGCTTGTAATTTCGGCACTTTATATTGAAATTTAACTTCTTTAACCCCTTTCAACATTTTTTTATTTATTGTTACGTTATATTTATAATTCATATTTATAGTTCACACACGCACATGCATACACGCGCAAAAAACGCACCTATAACCCCTACACAACCCTCGTTCACACACACATGCACAAACACACATACATACGCACACACACATGCACACACACAAAATACACACGCACATACACTCACACGCAGATGAACCCACACATACCTCCCATACACGCACAGCCCACATACATACATGCACACAATTATACATACATGTACACATAGACACACACGCACATACAAGCACACACACACAGAATAAATTATAATTACTCCAAAGACGCAACCTCACGCGCAAACACATACCCACACGTACAGACACATACATACACACACACACACGCACACTGGAAACAAACACACACACACTACATATATATATATATATATATATATATATATATATATATATATATATATATATATATATATATATATATATATATATATATATATAAATATATATATAAATATATATAAATATATATATATATATATATATATATATATACGCACACACACATACTTCTTCAAACTACCAGTACCTTTCTACTGACCATTCTCCTACGCACTCCTACCAAAATTCTTGCTGCAAATTCTTCCTATGACCTTAACGATACTATGTCCAACCACACACATACATAAACATCCATAACTACACACACACACACACACACACATGCACGCACACGTGCTATTATTACACACACACTCACCTCCTTCTCCTGCACTCTCCCGTCTTTGAAAATAACTTTTTCTCCACCCTTTCCCTTCCGGTCATTTCAATACGTGACCGCGGGTGTATCGTTGGCGATTTTCTTTCTCTGTCGTCCCTTCTTTGGACTTTTCCTATATTTCTGACGAAGATCTCCGATTGAAACGTTAAATCCTCTTTCTTTTCTTTCCTTTCCTGAGCGTCCAATAACACTGTACTTATTCCACGTCCTCGCGTTTTTTTTTCGTGTTTTTTCTTGCTTGCTCATGTTTAAGTTGATTATATATATATATATATATATATATATATATATATATATATTCATACCAACGAATATATATTTTTTACTTGTCTTTAAGATATGATATTTACTACTAGTAAATGGTGAGACGATTTGTAATGGTAAATAAATTTATTGCTTTGTTTTTATCATATATTTATAACTTTATATTCTAATTTAGTAATTATATGGTTGAAATATTTCAAGTGTAATCATCCAACCATCCACAAACTTAATTTAGTAAAGTTCAAATAGCTTTTCTGCAAATTTATTTGCTTCGAAGTGTATAACAATAATTGGAAACATGCATATTAACCCTTGGTTGACAAATCTTAATAGAACTGAAATAATACATTGCGTATTCATAACAGTATATATAACACTGCTTTATTCCCATTCAAATCTAATCCCTCTATTTTCTGGCTTGGATAATTTTTTCAAAGACCCACAATCTTATATCAATTGACCATAAATAATGTGAACGTTACGTTCGTTGTCCATTTTTGAGAGTTAACAGATGGTAATAAGGTAAAGGTTTTTTTCTTTTATTTCTTAAGGGGTTCTCACCCTTCATTATGTGAGAAAGTGGAGCATCTATTCCTTTGAATTTCTTGAGTCAAGACAAAGATCTATTGTATCATTGGCTTTCGGGGGCACGCAATCTCGTCTGTCTCTGTTGTGGGTAGGAATGTCGAACTTGTTGACCGTTTCACTAATCACTGCAGTGTGACCCATAGCGGTATTAGCTGCAAGTCTGAAGACTAAAAATAACTGGGGCGGGCTTGTAGACACACTGGATAATGGTATTTGGCGGTGCTGATGTCTAGGCAGAAAGACAAAGGCTTGTGGGTTCAGGCTCCTGGTTCTCCTTCTCTTGCTCCAGGGTTGAGAGAGCTGAGCACTGTCCAGAGCCGTCAGGAACAATCGGATTTCCTTTGATACCAAGACTATTTACAAGATTATGTTACCATTTATATGATTTCTCAGCAAACTGATGTCATGCGTTCTGCTACTTGAGACATGTGGTTTCATTATTTTTTCCTAGTTGGATACTGCATATCATGCCTTCTTCTTTGAGGAACCGGCTGGGGCTGACAACCACATGTCATCTGGCCTTATAGATAAGGGAATATCTCACAGACATAGGGACTGACTGAGACACAGCTGGGAAGTCACTGTATTAGAAATAACACAGTCACATTTTTACAACACATTTACAACACATTTTAAAATGGGACACTTTGCACTTTTCACAAGGTGTAATGAGAAGTTGAATATCACTGTGAATAATATATATATTCATCACATATGTTCCGAAACTATGTAATATTATTAAACGATAATTTAAATAGAGTTAAAAGTCAACCTAGAACATTATTGACATACGTACAATTAGAAATCGCGTATTGATAAATTTCAGTGTAATTTTAGAGAATATATATTACTAGTTAATAATATTATAAAAGTATGTCAGTGTATAAATAACATTGCAGCTTTGTACGTTTAATATATTATTGAACTTCCTCCCACGTATACAGTTAAGCGAACCGCTGGAGCTGTTATCAATTCCAGTGCTTTAGATGTGGAATGCTTATAATATTTGAATCGTTAGTTTAATATCTGTTTCTTTGTCACTGTGAATTTTTCAGAATATGCAACTATTCCTTTTTATACGTTATACATAAAACGATAAATAACCTTCCCGAGTCATATAGACTCATAGGGCCAGTTTCCAGATTTTAGGGGCGCATATATTTCCCTTCGAGACGCAACGCCGTTCCGTCGCAGGATTACACATTTTTGCCAGCTAGTGTAACGCGAAAGGAAATATTTTTCTTAAGAACGCATCACGTCACTCGGTCCAGGATGGGGAAAACACCATCATATGGTCATGGATCCAACACCCTAACCACTAAGCCTCGCGCATCCCCTTCATGCATTATATTCTTGTACAATTGTAGATTGTTGTAATTCACGTATTACATAACCGACGGAGACATCAATCCATGGAGATGTGTGTTTCTTGCTTTTGAAATAGTTTCGTGTACTTTGTAGCACAATGGTAGTATATGATGAGAGAAAATCTGATGAGGATTGAACTAGATGAATTCCATTTACAGTGACAAAGTAACAGATATTAAACTAACGATTCACATGTTATAAGCATTCCACACCTAAACCACTAGAATTAAAAAGAGCTCTAGCGCTTCGCTTAACTGTATACGCGCGCGAAAGAAACATATATATATATATATATATATATATATATATATAGATGAATCGATAGATTCATAGATAGATAAATGGATAGATAGATAGATAGATAGATAGATAGAGAGAGAGAGAGAGAGAGAGAGAGAGAGAGAGAGAGAGAGAGAGAGAGAGAGAGAGATGGCCAAAGCATTTTCCTGTTTATCCTAAACGTCCAGTTTGTTTTCAGACTATTAGTGACCTCTTGTTTGAATCCCTCTGAGTAATATAAAACGTTTCCTTCATAAAACGCAAGTTATCCTGGTATCTGAGAGAAAAAAGAATGCGTATCATATATAATGTACGGATGCAGGGAAACATGCCTTGTACATCATAGGTTATACACAGGGCAGGTTAAAGGTTCAAATATGCATTTTCAATGCTACATATAATTTTGGGTATACACATGTTAATACTCCTGTAGATCAGGCATAAAATGGGATAAGTATGAGCAATGAATCGATATGAAATAAGGAGAAAATAGCGAAAATATGCAGATAATGATCCACTATATTCCACAATATTGAGCAATTGTCAAGCAGTTTAATTTAAGCAATTACATTTTATATGGACTATATTATATGAGCAACGTGCGCACAACCTTTCAAAAGTAGAAGTTTTAAACATTCTATGGTCGGAGCTCAGCTACATATATTCTTTAAATGTTGTACATTGCACGTTAATATGCAGAGGGATGGATGCAATCGATTTTAAACTGGCATGATAGGGAAATAAATTTCACTTTTGTCACGGAATGAACCTCAAAATTACACGAATAAAAATTCTATGTACTGTTCTGCCTTGTTTGAAATGTCCACTTAATACATGAGAAGCTGTGATGGAAAGATCAGGAAAGTTATACGAATGTAGCGAATGGCTATTACAGCTTAAAGTAGAATAACAAGTATGCATCCATTATAAGCCTATGTGCGTGAGTATACGTAGGGTCTATTCGATCGTACCAGTTGATAACCATGACAGGTATAGATAAAATTTCATAACATTTCCTTGTAAATATAGTGTCACTTACACAACAAGTCACAAAATCTGGGGAACAAATCAAGATCGTCACGCGCTTTCAAATTCAAATTTATTCGGATTGCCAGAAATGCTACAAAAACTGACACGTGAAATCAAGTCTTTACAGTTCGATCACATATTTACGTATCACTGATTAAGTAGTGTATAGTTGTACACTCTACCTGTGCGCATCAGTTTATAAATCTATGGAATAATGATTACATCGGAAGCGTTTGACAAACACACTCATCACAAAAGCGTACATATATGTTCACTATATAGGTAATTATGTTTATAAATTTATATATAGACATACATATGTATGGACATTATACATATGTATGCATGTATACACATATGTATATAAGTTCAACTCTGTGTGTGTGTGTGTGCGTGTAATGGAGAGAGCGACATCTATAATTACTTAAGTTATATAAGACTGGAGTGAGGGAGTAGATAATTGACATATATAAAAAACGTTTTAGGTTTTGAGATGTGATGAATGGCGAAAATATAACAATTAAATAATAATAATGATAAACCAATAGTTAACGAAGAATAATAACGAAGAAAATGTTCAAATCTAGGTTCTGTGCAATATGTAGGTAATTGTTGGAGTAATAATGATGGATGATCTACATTGGTTGGATGTTCAGTGAATATTGTGTCTATGGGAGGAGATTTTATATACATTTTGAATTATGCAAACGGTTTCTGATATTGTGAATGTAAAATAATTAAATTATAACAATGGATGTTTTGTTAGAACTGGAAAATATTAGTGAAACTAAGAAAACTTGTCTTTACAATGGTATAATGGAGATATTTTTCAAGTAATTTAGAAGGAATTGGTATTTCAATTCAGTTTAATTAACGACTTGGAAAAATTGAAAGGACAACGAAGATAATAAGTCAATTAATTTTCCTTTCAAAGGGTAATAACAAAACTTAAATCTCTTCTCCTGACAGCTGAGCTGTATTCATACGTATAGATATACGTACATACAAATGTATACGTTTATATACATACACACGCACTCACGCGCGCACGCACACACATACACACACACACACTCATATGAGAGTGTGTGTATATATATATATATATATATATATATATATATATATATATATATATATATATATATATATATATATATATATATATATATATATATGTATATATATATATATATATATTTAGTATATTGCCACTTAAGTGTGGCTGACCCCTAGGGGTGGATGTTACTGTTGCTTTTAGCCCCAGGAGGACATCTCCTCCAGCTGGCTTATCGACACACTACTGTGTCCTGTTTGCCAAGGGAAGTTATCCCTCCCATCATGATCTGTAGCACGAACGGACCCGGGTTTCACGGGTATTTCCCTTCGTCAAACAGGACACAGTAGTGTGTCGATAAGCCAGCTGGAGGAGATGTCCTCCTGGGGCTAAAAGCAGCAGTAACATCCACCCCTAGGGGTCAGCCACACTTAAGTGGCAATATACTACAATTTAACGTGCAGTTACTGTTAATACTTCATTTAGAGAATTAACATTGCTATATATATATATATATATATTCTTTTATCCTTTTATTTGTTTCAGTCCTTTGAGGGCGGCCATTCTGGAGCGCCGTCTTTAGTCGAGCAAATAGACCCCTAGACTTATTCTTTATAAGCCTAGCAATTATTCTATGCGCCTCTTTGCCGAACCGCTAAGTTACGGGGCCGTAAACCCAACAGCTTCAGTTGTCAAAACACAGACACAAATATATAAAAACACATACATATACATATATACACATATATATATGACTGGCTTATTTCAGTTTCTGTCTACCAAATCCACTGACAAGGCTTTGGTCGACTCGAGGTTATAGTAGAAGACACTTACTGAAGGTGCTACGCAGTGGGACTGAACTCGGGACCATGTGGTTGGTAAGCAAGCTACCTACCACGCAGCCACTCCTATATATACAGCCACGTGTATGTATGTATACACACACACACACACACACACACACAGACACACACACACACACACACACACACACACACACACATATATATATATCTATATATATATAAGTAGAAATGGCAAGACAACAAAAGAATGAGGCCTCGATATTAGCTTTCTATCTCTCTATCCTTTTTACTCATATACTTGCAATATAAATATATATATATATATATATATATATATATATATATATATATATATTTATGTATACAAATATATACATATATATGTATAAAATGATAATCTTAATATTACTAATTGTAAGAATGATAATTTCAAATTTCGGTACAAGGCCAGCAATTTAGTAGGATAAATAAGTCAGTTACGTTGACACCTGCGCCCAACTGGTACGTATTTTATCGACCCAAAAATAAAGAATGGCAAAATCGATCTCAACAGAATTCGCACTAGGAACGTAAAGACAGACGGAATGCCGCTAAGCATTTTCCCGTCATGCTAAACGATTCTGCTAGCTTGCCGCCTAAATAATAATAATAATAATAATAATAATAATAATAATAATAATAATAATGATAATAATAATAATAATAATAATAATAATAATAATGATAATAATAATAATAATAATAATAATAATAATAATAATAATAATAATAATAATAATAATAATAGTAATAATATTTTCTTAAATTGTCATCTCAAGAACTGTCAACAAATATCCATAGGTTAAAAACTATGCGACAACATAAAAAATACAGTTCTCCTGATATGGTAAAAACTTCAAAGAACCTCACACATCAAACATTAGCCATCTCCCAAATGCTGCACTCCAATCTACAGGTGAATACTTGGAATAGAGCCATTTCTCCCAACCACTTTTTCGACAGCCATCTATCATTTTCCAAGTGAACTGGGATATAGCATTTCTTCTTCACCCTCACATTCCTTGGAAGTTTAACTTAAAGTCGATGAGGGTTTGACCGAAGATGAAGGTACCTTTTCTCAATCTTTTCAGCCACGTCCACCTCTACCAAACGACTTGTTTTGTCATAGTCACTGGACAGAGGAACATAGTGCGCAATGACTTGTTAAATGTGTATGGTGGGTCTGCCTCCAGCTAGGACTCTCCCGATAGTGGATTCATCCCACGCAAGGATAGCAGGTATTTTCAAAAGCTAGCAATGCTCAGACATTGCACGATGCATGCATAACCATTTCCTCGTTTTGCACTTGACAGTGTTTCCACGCCTGTAGAGTTTACCTTTAACTGGCAATACTCCATGGTAACACTGTTAGGCTAGAGATTTCTGGAAATTATTCATGGCACATCTGAACCCGCATATCCTCCGAAACAGACTAGCTAGTTTATCCTGGTTGGTACCCAGGCATTTCTAGAGAATGCTATCGCTCTTACCCACCACTAGATTTCTATATAACGTAGATTTCCACCGACCTCATTGCCCGACTGTTACAATGTCGTAAGCGCCTGAAGACTTTCAAGATACAAGACACAATGCGATGAATGATCAAAAACTGACATGCACTCCTTCAACAATCACACAGTTTGTTGATTACATCAAAATTGAATTTGGGTTTCACAAATGCATCAAGTCCAAATTTTCGAGAGAGAACTATCGAACGCACGTAGCATTATCCTAGACAGAAATACCGAAGTAGAAGAATTAGAACCGGGGATATTATAAGCATTTAACTGTTTGAAAAGCAAATGGAATTAAGAAGCCACTAATGAGAGAATATTTAATAAAAGAATAGAAGCTTTATTATTCCTAAATCTCTCAACGAGAGACGTACAGTGATAGTACTTTAAAGTAAAGATTATTTGCCAACATAATGTGGCAATACCGGTTGGTATGAATGTTAGTGTTGTTTTAGTCAAAGGAAACATCATCTCCAGCTGGCTATATATATTTGTCTCCAGCAGTCCACATCGTTTACAGTTGTCCTTATATTTTCGAACAGGGGAGCTTAGCACCACCACTTTGAGATGTGTGTCGTATAGTCAGCTGGAGGCGATGTTTCCTGGGGCTAAAACAACAGTAACATTCATACCAACCGGGACTGCTATCTTAAGTTGGCAAATAATTTTCATTTTAATAAAAGAATGATATTTTGAAAACCGAGTTACTTAACTTGAGGTCATTAACACGTTAGCCTTGCCTGTAAATATATATAACTTCAGTGTTATTCACTTGTCTATCTCTGAGATCAACATCCAAAGCCTGGCATATACTAGTCTCAAACTGGAACCTAAGGGCTATATTGGAAAACACTGCTGAGGATCAGTGCCTTCCGACAAGGATCTAACAGTATCTTCTTTTGAAGAATGAAAGCAATTCATCAAATTGGAATGCGGTGGACTATCCTGAGACAATCGACTAAAACTGGCCCTAACAGAGTACTTCCAACGACGTATCAGGGCAGCTCAGTACATTTACTCTTTCATAAGCTGCGCATACAACCTCCCTTACAGAGACAATTGATGGGCACGGAAACCGCTCCATGTTGCTGAGAAAGATGATTTTAACATCCTTTATAATTTCAGTGAAGTGACTGATTGAGTAATTCAGGTTAGCCTGTAAAATATCATTGTGAAGAACCATATTGAAAGACATGCCTGTTGATTGAGCTTTCGTCCCAGATGACAAAAACACACCTGTTTAACGTCTGAGAAATTGAGTAAAGATAAGGTCTTAGAGACAGCAATCAGGAGATTGTGACATCTCAAAGTAACATTACGTATTTTGATGTGTGCCCTTGGAATATTGTCAAAGGAAGGAAATAAATACATAACACAAATACCTGGCAGCTCCACAATACGTGAATTGCAAAGGTTCATACTTATTGGTACCTCTTATACTATATGTAAGTTCCTTTTCACGTAGGTATCGACTTCTCCAGTTTTACAATAAATTTTATAAAGACTTATTTCTGTAATAGTGAAATAATATTTTTTTTCTCAAATGTATGTCACTTCGTCTCCTAACATCCTCGTCTCTTAGCGTCTTCCACTTCTGGCATCTTCGAATCCTACGATATTGAGATGCAAGACTTTACTGTCCCTTGACAGTTCTGGTTCAGATTTGGTTGTAGATTGTATAAATTAAAGCAAAGGCAGATTATAATGCCGCAAATAATGGAATTATCGTCTCTTCATATTTTATATATAAATATTCAAATGAAATGATACACCCGAAGATATATATATATATATATATATATACGTGTGTGTGTGTGTGTGTGTGTGTGTGTGTGTGTGTGTGTGTGTGTGTATGCATGTATGTATGTGTGTATGTATGTATGTATGAATGTATTGGTAACAATAAATGTGGAACCGATACTTCTATAAATTCTGACTATACTTTACTTTCTTATTAATATATACTCTGTACACTATCTCCCACTCACTCTCCCTTCCAATCTTTATCTATCCATCAATCTGTCTGTCTGTCTCCATATATATATGTGTATATATATGTATATAATTATATATATGTATATATATGTGTATATATATATATATATGTGTGTGTGTGTGTGTGTGTATATGTATATATATATGTGTATATATATGTATATAATTATATATATGTATATATATGTATATATATATATATATATATATATAATGTATATGTGTGTGTATATATATAATAGTATCAAAAAATCACCTTAGTGAACATGTATGATTTATCATTCCTGCTATATATATAAAAAAGTGCTACGTGCTTTGTGTTGCGATGTATACTTGCCAGTTGCAATAGACTGAAAAATATATACATAAATACATTATCTTTCCTATGTAAAAATATTTTAATCTTTATGAGAAGTCAATACAATATGCCTCTTTCGCTTATGTGTTAGGCAGGCATAAAATGACATATGTGAGATTTTAGTAGCTGGAAATATATAAAATTGAAGAGAAAAGAAATATATTTTTCACTGTTGCATTCAAATAGATGTATACATTTGATAAGTCTAAATAAAACCAGTTAACATGTTGATGTTTCATCCATTTAAATTTACCTGTACATACTGATATCTGTTTTTATTTACATATATATGTACATATTTAAATTTGAACTACCTACACACACGCACACACACACACACACACACACACACACACACACACACACACGCACACAGATATATATATATATACATACATACATTTATGATCGGCCATTATTATGATTGACCGTTGACTGAACACTATTCAATTTTTTTTCTCCGTGTTTTTCTCCTTGTCTCTGTATTCTTTCTGTTGAAGAGCGTAGTTCGAAACGTCAAAGACTTTCCGTATTCCCGAGCGTCATACTAATATATACTTTTGTTATTTACACCACCTGTCCTCGTCTGTTGTTATTATTTGTATATTCTCCCATATATATATATATATATATATATATATATATATATATATATATATATATATATATATATATATATATATATATATATATATACATATATATATATATATATATATATATATACATATATACATATACATATATATATATACCTACGTACGCATATTTGTTCTATTTGTGTTGTTTGAAAATACAGTTATATATCCCTTTTTACATTGTTTATATATACATGTGCGTACTCATACGCATGTTACTTATAAGTAGAGGAAAATGGAGACGTTTGGTTAATTTCTTTAATATCGCTCTGTATTCGTGCATAGAAGTTTAGACATGCTCGAGAAAGCAGCATTCTATTGAATTATTATGATCATTTTCATATATTTTCATATACACACAACAGATAAGACTGTTGAAAGAGAAAAATTACTAACATTAAGCTACAACAAATGACATTAGATACCAAGAACCCTCCTAAGTATCCTAGCTGTCCCTAATAACATTGTTTTCTGGAGCTGTACTATATTTGGTTTTATGCTTATTGTCTCTATTCATCTGTTCAAACCTTTAGGGATAGTTCCCAATGCACCTATAAATACCGAGGATACATTTTACACTCACTTTCCAAACAGTCAGCAATTCAATAGCTAGTTCCTGGCACTTTTCTACTTTTCTATACCTCTCATATTGATTTTTTTCATCATTTGGGACTGTAAAGTGAATTATCTGTCATGTTCTATTCTCTTTATCTACTAGTTCTAAATCAGGCCTTGTAGCTTCTATTACTCTATCAGTCTAAATGTTAAGTCCCACAGCATATTTTATTTCTTACTTTCTAGTATTTTACTAGGTTCATGCGCTTACCACTTATCAGTATATTCAAATCCTAGCTTTCTACATAACTTCCAACTCAAAGTGGATTACTCTCCATTGGTTGTTATAACTTTCCTTGTATTCTTTATGTGCCAGCATAGTACATTCACTTACTATATCAGTTACACTTTCGTCTTTTCATTTGCATAACCTACATTGGGAATATACTTGGTATTTTTCTACCTTGACTTTTATCCAATTAGTCCTTAATTCTTGAACCTGTGCTGCTACTAACAAACTCCCTATTTTCCTTTTCAGCTCTCCATTCTGAAAACATAACCATGTCTCACTACTAGTATTTCCTACAACTATATTTGTGAATCTACTATGCAACGCCTTCTCCTGCCAGTCAGATCATTTCTATTCTTTTTTTATGTTTGTCTTTACTACCGCTTTGTCTTTCTTTTTCAGCTGTCTTGTCATCTCTTCTACCTCCACTTTTGTCATCCACTTTCTGCTCCTAATAACATTAGCTTGATCTATTAATCTCTCCTCAGTCACTTTAAACACACTCTTCTCTATCCAAAGTGTTAACATACGTTTTCTATAGCCCCTTCTTTTAGGTTCACTTGCTAAGTAGCTTTTCATCACTATCCCGTTTTTCGCTGGTCCACTTCCTCTTCCTTACTCTATTATCTGCTGATGCTGTTTTAGCATAACAGCAGTGGTCAGTCTGCATCTTTACTGAACCATTGCTGAGTGAGAGGCCTTCCTTCGTTGTTACAACCAGAGTTCCTTCGGAAACACCTGTCTCTCATAAACTATGCTAAAGAAACGTTCGTCACCATCGTCATCACCGCTATTATTTTTCGACATTTGATAGTTTCAAGTCACTTTCTAGTGCGTCATTTGTTGCACCTTTGCGATGGTAGGGTGGTGTTTGCAGCATTTTTCTTTTATCGGGTGGAGGAAAGGGAGGGAAATGGGAGAAATATTGTATTGTCTCAGTATATTTTGTTATGGAGTTTGGTTTGCGTCTTCTGTTGTATTATTTCATGCATTGTATGTTGTGTGTGCATCGCAAGTTGTGTTCTGTCGTGTATCTGCCTTCTATAACACGTTGTAGGATTTGTTCATTTTGATGGGTATTTACGTATGTGTTTATACATATATGTTTTATTTTGAGGAGTGTTGCATAGTAGCATGTGAAATTCATAAATCAACTACTTCATAGTATTTGTGTATATCTGTCCACCGTTCAGTTCTATATTTAAGAAATGAGGAATTATGTACATTATTTACATTATTTACATTACTTATATATATATGCACAATCCATACCAGAAACATCATTTAGTCCCGAGATAGCTCAGATCAAGGTAGAGTTTTCTTTCAATGTTTCATTGTTTTTGCGGCTTTTTAATTCATGCTTCGACATGGTTTCAGATCTGATCCATCTGCCCGGCAGCTCCCTGTCACTTCTCCATGCTCTTTGGTATTCGCTGCAGTATTTTGTTGTGGGTTCGTTTTTACAACGTTTACTTTCTTAACTGAACACCGCCCATGGACATTTCTTGATTTTTCTCTCGTAGTTATTATTACTGAAGCGTAAAAACAGCAATATGTATATATATATATATATATATATATATATATATATATATATATATATATATATATATATATATATATATGCGAGTAAAAATAAATACAAAAAAAGGTGGATTTTTTTGTATGATTGTGTATAGAGGAATATATTATTTTGCTTAAAAGAGTTCCAACACTGTCTGTTTTTTATGTTTTATTTATATTCCTGCAGAACTAATGTGGGGTATAGAATATGGAATATACAATATATAATATAATATACAATATATAATATAAAATAAAATAAAAATGGATGGCACCATGAAATAAAGTATTGAATGTAGATGAAATATTGAGTGTTCAATATAAAGGATCAAATATATAAATATATAAATATAAATATATATATATAAAGGCGACTCGAGTTTCAGGGCTATTTCCCTTCGTCATGGCCGGTATGACAATCTTTAACAGACTGTAATAAGTTGGCTGGTTTTAAGGACTTATATGAATATGAATGTATATGGAATTAAAATTTAAAATTTAAAATTTTACTCACAGGTTACAGTTTTTGTATAGAAATATTGCAGTCGATTTGTTTAGATTTATACGCAAATATTTAATATTATTATTATTATTCAGTAGTTTTATCTTTATCACGTGCTTTCACTTCACTGACTACCGAGCGCAGCTCTGTGTGCCTTGGGTATA
The DNA here is from genome assembly GCF_046866305.1 of Octopus bimaculoides. NCBI lineage: Eukaryota > Metazoa > Mollusca > Cephalopoda > Octopoda > Octopodidae > Octopus > Octopus bimaculoides. The sequence continues at coordinate 142,095,332 of NC_142928.1, forward strand.
TGCTGTGGTTTGCTGTGATGCTTTTATGGGTACTGTATTGAAAGTGTTTTGCGTAGGATGTGTGCAGTGCCCAGCAGTGCAATTTTCTGTATGTTATATATACATGTATGTCCTGATGTTGTTATGCATTTGTCTGAATATTTTTTTATTATACCTAAGGCACCTACTATGATAGGAATTGTTTGTGTTTTTATTATTATTATTATTATTATTATTATTATTATTATTATTATTATTATTATTATTATTATTAGTATTAGTATTATTATTATTGACTTTGCACAGCTTCTAACGCTGCAGATGTACTACAGTGGCAGCTGTTCACTACCGTTGAACTAAGGTAGCACCTCTTATTTTTCGAACACCTTCCAGAGAATTCGAGCGGTTCCAAGCAGTGCTGTTTTCTGCAAGTGCTCCACCCTTATTGCAGCTCATATTTGTTCTACGTACTTCTCGAGATTTTTGCTCACTGTTCCCAGAACTCCAATGGTAGTGAACAGCTGACACTGTAGTACATCTGCAGCATTAGAAGCTGTGCAAAGGCAATAATAATAATAATGATACTTCACGAAAGGGAAAACCATCTTAATTCCCAAATCCACGGAAACGGAAAAACCACAAAACTATAGACCTATAACCTGTCTTCCTACGATCTACAAAGCCTTTACTGCAATAATATCGCAGAGATTGAGTAAGCGCCTGGAAAATAACAACATGTTTCCAGAAGAGCAGAAGGGATGCTGAAAGGGCTCATACGGCTGTAAAGATCAATTATTGATCAATAAATCCATAACTGAAGACAGCCGAAGAAAGAAGAAAGGCCTCAATATGGCCTGGGTGGACTACTAAAAGGCTTTCGACAGTGTTCCCCACACGTGGATTCTGGAAACACTAGCCATAAACAAGGTGGCACCAATTATTATAAAATACATAAGGCACTCAATGAACAAATGGCAGACAGTGCTGCAGCTCCAAACAAAAGAGGGACTTGTGAAAACAAAAGCCATCCCCATTAGAAGAGGAATATTCCAGGGGGACACGCTCTGTCCACTCCTGTTCTGCCTGGCACTCACACCTTTAACTGAATTCCTAAATAGAACTGGATGCGGATACAAATGCTACAGGAAAACAGTCAGCCACCTTTTATATATGCATGGCCCAAAATTATACGCTAAAAAGGACAGGGAGCTGGAAACAATACTACACACAGTACATGGCTTTACCAAGGAAATAGATATGAAATTCGGATTAGAAAAATGTGCCAAAGCAACCCTGAAAAGAGGAAAATTAGTTAAAAGTAGCAACATCACACTAGATAAAGCCAATGAAATAAGAGAAGTAGACGAAAGCCAACCATACAAATATTTAGGAGTCAATGAACTAGATAGGATACAACATACACAAATGAAAGAAAAAATAAAGAAGCTGTACTATAGACGAGTTAGATCAATACTAAAAACAGAGTTCAATGCTAAAAACAAGATAATGGGTATCAACACTTTAGCTGTCCCATTTATAAGCTACAGCTACAACATCCTTAACTAGACACTAAACGAACTATCTAAAATAGACAGGAAAACAAGAAAAATAATGACAGGATATAGAATGCACCAACCAAAATCTGACATAGAAAGGCTATATATACAACGCACAGAAGGTGGAAGGGGTCTTATACAGCTGGAAAACTATTACAAAATAACCACCATCGGACGGCAAAAATACCTACTCCAGAAGTAAGGAAAACTAATACAAATAGCCACAAAACACGAGCAAAACAAAAAACTGTTTTCACTATTCAAGGAAGCTGACAAATACAAACAAGAAATCATACTACCTAACAAATACGAAGAAGAAGAAGAAGAAGAAGAAGAAGAAGAAGAAGAAGAAGAAGAAGAAGAAGAAGAAGAAGAAGAAGAAGAAGAAGAAGAAGAAGAAGAAGAAGAAGAAGAAGAAGAAGAACAAACAACAAAAGCTATAAAACAAATGAAATCCAAACTAAAACTAGAACAGCAACGGATCATGATAAAACGATGGCAAGAAAAGCCTCTACATGGTAAATACTGGGCTAAACTAAATGCAAAAGAAATAGACAGAGAAAAATCCCAGCAATGGTTGAGAAGCTCAGGACTCAAAGCAGAGACTGAAGGATTTTTAATTGCTGCACAAGACCAAAGCCTCCCCACCAGAAATTACCAAAAACATATAATGAAAAGAAACATAACAAGTAACTGTAGAATATGTGGAGATGGACAAGAAACAATAAATCATATTATCTCTGGCTGCCCAGTCCTGGCTAAGAAGGAATATATTCACAGACACGACAGAGCTGGGACCTATATACACTGGAAGCTATGTCAACACTATGGAATAACAACAGAAAAAAGATGGTATAAACACACGCCAGAAAAGGTCACAGAAAACGAGAAAGCAACCATACTCTGGGATATGCCAATACACACAGATAGAGAAATTAAGGCAAATAGACCAGATATAGTTGTCAAAGATCATGAAGAAAAAAAAATGCTTTCTAATTGATGTATCAATACCAGCAGATGACAACGTTTCCCTAAAAGAAATGGAAAAACTTTCAAAATACAAAGACCTGGAAATAGAGGTAACTCGAATGTGGAATCTAAAAACAGAAACAATTCCTATCATAGTAGGTGCCTTAGGTATAATAAAAAAATATTCAGACAAATACATAACAAAAACACCAGGACTTACAAATATATATAACATACAGAAAATTGCACTACTGGGCACTGCACACATCCTACGCAAAACACTTTCAATACAGTAACCATAAGAGCATCACAGCAAACCACAGCACGTACCCAAGGCACACAGAGCTGCGCTCGGTAGTGAAGTGAAAGCACGTTATAAAAATAAAACTACTGAACAATAATAATAATAATAATGATAATGATAATAATAATAACAACAACAACAACAACAACAACAATAAACCATATGACAACGATGTCGATGAAACTAAGTACGAGAACAACGACGAAGAAATCGGCGAAATCGTTGATGATGATGACTACAGAAAATGACGCTGTCTCTGACGATTGCGATGATAATAGTAATTTTGATAAACCACGAGCATGACACGCACTAAATTAGTAAGGAAAAGATGCATTTCATGTAAGCAATAAATAATCCTGTTGCATTTTAGTGACATATTGATTTCATTTAGTATTACTTGACAATGACACGGTTAGTAGGTGCTAAGAACGTTATTTTCTATTTCCCTAATGATTTACAAAATTTTATTACCGGGTCAGTATAATCAAAAGAGAAAGTATAAAGTTAACACAACAATGATTATATACACCCTGACTAATTACATTCAGTCAATCATAATAGTGTGGAAATATCAATTTAGACACATACGTGCGTGTTATGTGTGCCCGTGGATTTGTGAGTGTACGTACATACACACAAGCATATACGTAATACCATGTACATGTATATATATATATATATATATATGTGTGTGTGTGTGTGTGTGTGTGTGTATAACTTATATATCTATCTATCTATCTATCTATCTATCTATCTATCTATCTATCTATCTATCTATCTATCTACCTCTCTCTCTCTATATATATATATATATACGCATATATATACAAACACATTATGAATGTAGAGGTAACGAAGGTTAACTATGTCGTGTTCATTACTCACTCCCGTATAGTACATGACCTTTTATATGTGTGCAAACTTCCTCATTCACTTTCTTCGATGTAACTTTATCTCTCTTCATAAAAATACGTGCTTAAGCAGTAATGTGATATCATTTTGTGTGATCTCACGCTCTGTGTACGTATATATATACATATACATATATATATATATATATATATATATATATATATATATATATATATATATATATATAGTTTTAGGGAAAATAACCAATTTTCAAGAACTCATCGATGAAAATCCACTATCACATATAGAAAAATTAATAATTAAAAGCACAATAAATCAGTATAATATAAAGTAAAGTAAATATCATAAGATAAATATAATAAAAAGATTACACGTGTTTCATAACCAATTTTCAAATAGAAAAGAAATTTAAATCGATTAAAATCAATTGAAATTATCTAAAATAAGTTCTATTCAAAAATATAGCTACTCGTCAGATCGTAAGTAGAACAATAATTAGATATATATCTCAACCAACAATAAGTACCAAATGAATTAATATGATATACTTATTATATAAAGATAGAAAAATTATTTAAAAAATATCATAATATCAAAATAATAACCATTCAATAATCATCCCTTCATCCATAATAATAACATGTATTACGGAAAAATTTGGATAAGTACTGTTTTCACTTTGCTAAAGATTTTCTACTATTTGAAAATAATATGTATTCTTGTTTTTATACTATTCATTTGGTTCTTTATAGATTATTTTAATAGATAACCTATTTAACATTATATTATTTAGGAGTTATAGTTTCATTTCAACATAATATTAGAACTTCGATTGGAATAGTGTTGATATATTTTCGATTATTTTTGATTAATATTATTTGATTAATTATTAATCTTTATAGTTTATAATATCGTTAAAGTTTTTTTTAAATCAAAACTTTGTATATATATATAAAGTTTAACCTTTTATTCTTAATAATTTTTTCTTTCCTAATTTTTTCATTCATAATTTTTTCCATTCATAATTTTTTCATTCATATTTTTTATTATTACGTTTGTAGAAATAAATAATCTTGTATTTTTCTATTATTCAATTGATCTTTAATCATAATTAAATAAACGTCTTTAGCTTTAAATAATATAGCTTTAACTATTACACCGGTTAAATATGTACTAATTTTATCTTCATTATTATTTTAAACTTAAACTTCGTTCAACTTGTATTTAAAACAATGATAATTTAAAACAATGATAATTTAGGTAAGATGTTTTTTGTATATAATATACATGTTATTATTATGGATGAAGGGATGATTATTGAATGGTTATTATTTTGATATTATGATATTTTTTAAATAATTTTTCTATCTTTATATAATAAGTATATCATGTTAATTCATTTGGTACTTATTGTTGGTTGAGATATATATCTAATTATTGTTCTACTTACGATCTGACGAGTAGCTATATTTTTGAATAGAACTTATTTTAGATAATTTCAATTGATTTTAATCGATTTAAATTTCTTTTCTATTTGAAAATTGGTTATGAAACACGTGTAATATTTTTATTATATTTATCTTATGATATTTACTTTACTTTATATTATACTCATTTATTGTGCTTTTAATTATTAATTTTTCTATATGTGATAGTGGATTTTCATCGATGAGTTCTTGAAAATTGGTTATTTTCCCTAAAACTATATATATTTTATATATACTTTATCTATAAGGCTCAATTTAATTTTTTATAAATTGATTTTAATTGAGTTTTTTTACCTGTAATTTTGGATTTTGTCCCTAATAATATTATATATATATATATATATATATATATGTGTGTGTGTGTGTGTGTGTGTGTGTGTGTGTGTGTGTGTGTGTGTGTGTGTGTCTGTGTGTGTATCTTTATATATGCATATATTAGAAGTTTGGGAGGTAATGTACAGATATATATTACAAAAATAAGGTATTCAGAGATCTCGATGGCTGTACATATAGAAATATTTATTAACATGTCATATGTTTTTAAAAATCACATATTTTCATCCATTCTAATAGATTCTTCAGATTTAAATTGTGTGAAGTGAATCGTCTCTTTTTCATAGTATTGGTGAATGGGTTGGTGTGGAGAAGGAGAGAGAGAGAGTGGGAAAAGAAGAGTAATGTGGAATGTAAAGGGTAGGAGAAGAGGGAGAGGAATGGAGGGATTAGTGGAGGGAGTAAATGAGAATGAGTGTGTTTGAGACTCTGTGTGTGTGTGTGTGTGTGTGTGTGTGTGTGTGTGTGTGTCCGTGCGTGTGTGCGTGTGTGCCTGTGTATCTGAAAGGAAGTGTTTTAAACAGGCGATAAAGACAAAGAATATTTTTAAGTCGGTGGCTGGAACAGATGCTTACTTTGGTTCAGTCTGATAGAAAAATGTTTTCAAAGTGAAAAAATGTCTTCTTTTCTTAATGTCAATGGAAAATAGAAGGAATGAAAGGAAGGAAGAAAGAAAGAAAGAAGGAAAAAATGTGTTTATATCTATACAGTTGGTCAGTTCTTTCAATAGAAGATGACAAGTTGATTCTTGTTCTGTGAAAATAGCAAGACCAGGTGGTTACACTAAGGAAGGGGGTCTGTTTTGATGAGGAATAATGAATGTTATTTTTCAGAGGGCTTTAACCGGGGCAATCATCAACAACAACTGGTGGTTCGCCCTGAAGCGGGCAATTAGAGCAGAATCAATTAGGTTTAGTAAGGCTCTAGCTGTAGAACGTAAGAAAACAGAGCGGGATTTAGTTAACAAACTAGACCAGGCTCTTAGGACAGGCATCGCAACCGACGTGTTAGCAACGAAGTTGGCCCTCGACCAACACTTTGATGCCAAGTATGAAGGCTGCGGTATCAGAGCTAAAGCACTTTCGGTAAGCGGGGAGGGGACTAAGACCGCTCGATGGGCCCGCGTGGTTGAGGCGAAGCGTGGGAACAGAGCGACCATTCGGTCTTTGGTGGACCACAACGACTGCGAGATTTCGGAACCGAAGCAGATGTGTTCAGCCTTTCAGCAGCACTTTGCTCAATTGTTCGGGACGACGGTAGGACGGACGACGGTAGGACGGACGACGGTAGGACGGACGACGGAACAGACTTCGGTATGTACCTAGACGGCCTGCCGCAACTCTCGACCAGCGAGGCCGAGTGCTGCGAAGGACCCATATCTCCCTGGGAAGTACAGCGATGAAAGGCTGCACAAGAGGTAGATCGCCGGGTTTGGATGGTCTGCCTTACGAGCTTTATACGTCAATGCAAGAATTTGTTTGCGGGCGTCTTGGCAAACGTCTACTGCAACTGGCAACAAAACGGGAGAATTCCTGCTTTTGTTTGTCGGGGAGTGGTGGCTTTGCTAAGAAAGGACCCAAACAAGAGGGACATTATAGGGAACTTTAGGCCCATCACTCTGCTCAACACAGAGTTGAAGATCTTGGCCAAGGTGATAACCAAGAGATTGGCGCCTGTCGTGGGCAAACTGATCGGCAAGGCGCAGACGTGCGCTGTGCCGACCAGGTCTACCCACGACAACCTCCATCTCATGCGCTACATCATAGAGAGGGTGGGTAATGAAGCTGGCGCGGGTGGGGCTTTGATCAATTTAGATCAGTCTTCGATAGGGTCGACCATCGATACCTGTCAGCTGTTCTCAAGGCAGCTGGCTTTGGTCCGGTCTTCCGCGGGTGGATAGCTGCTTTATACAGCGGCATCTGATCGGTCATACGGGTGAACGGCCATCTATCGGAACCGTTCAACATCTCGCGTTCGGTTCGCAAAGGGTGTCCTCTCTCCTCCCTTCTGTATGTATTGACTCTCGAGCCATTACTGCGGAAGTTGGAGGCTTTGAGGGGCGTCCCGCGTGATCTGGGATGTAGAAGGAGCGTGTCTGCCTATGCCGACGACGTCACCGTGATGGTGGCGAGCCACAGGCATATTGACCTGATTGGCGAGATACTAAACGAGTATGAAGCGGTGACAGCTGCGAAAATTAACGCGGAAAAGTCAATGGGCTTGCAACTAGGCACCTGGAGGGGCAAGTCCATGCCGTCCAACAGCGTCGTAGGGCGCTGGACAGACGGACCCGTTAAACTGCTCGGGGTCTGGTTCGATCCGGACCTCCAGTTGGAGAAAAACTGGGAAGAAGTGACGAACAGGGTGGCCAACCTCACCCAGAAATGGGCTGAGAGGAAGCTCTCCTTGAAAGGTCGAGCGGAGGTGGCGAATGCGTACATCGCATCCGTCATCTATTACCGTTTGACCGTCGTCCCTTGTCCCGACCGCTGGTTAACCAAGATAGTACGCTTGCTCTTCAACTTTTTGTGGAAGGGTCAGGTACCACTGGTCAGGCGCTCTATCTGCTGTCAACAGCTGCTGAACGGAGGCCTTGGCATGCCGTGGTTGCTGATGCGCAAACATGCGCTCAGGCTACGACATCTCAAGCGTTTCGTGGACGGTGAACAGGTGTGGTCGCCTTTCGTCAGACGCGATTTTCCGCAGCTCGTTTCTTTAACAGAGCTGCAATCCTGGATCAAACGTAGACCGAGAAAGGGCTCTTGGCACCTCGAGTGCCGCCAAGCTCTCACCGCCCTCAGTCAGGCGGGCAGTGCGATCGGTAGTAGCTCCAGGCGGGCAGTGCGATCGGTAGTAGCTCCACTCTAGCGTTCTATAGAGGGTTAGTGGGAGAAAAGTGCGACGACGTTCTCGGGGAAACTCTAGGCGTCGAGGATAATCAGCTAAGCAGTCTGTTCAGGAGAACTTTCGGGCCGGGACCCATGGATAATTTACAAAGGTCCCTCGCCTGGCAGTGCTACCGAGGTGCGCTACCTGTTCGAGATAAACTCTACCGACATGGAAGTGCCGTCAACCGGGCCTGCCCGAGGTGCGCTCAGGACGACGAAACCGTTCTGCACGCACTCGTCCAGTGCCCGAGCATTGCTGACCTGTGGGTCTATATCGAACAGCTACTGTCACTTGTAGGACGGATCCAACTATCAGCTGGATCCATCGTGAGAATTGACCCGCCGACCTCCTTTAACCGGGAGGGCAAGGCAATTTTCTTATGCCTAGTGGCTGTAGCGAAAGAGGTGATATGGTGGACCCGTTTGAAAGGGCTAAAGACAGACACTTTCCTCTTTGGCCAAGGCCTCATCAACGTTTTCAAGTTCCACTTGAAAAGGAAGATGCGAGTAGAGAGGGAAGTACTGTCTCATAGCAAATTCGTTGAAAGATGGGTGACTGTTGGAAGAATGGCCAGTATAAACGGACCAATTCTGAGAATACACTTGTAAAAAAAAAAAAAAGAAAAAGGTAATGTAAAAGGAGAAAGGGCTCTATACCCCTTTCTTATTTTTTCTGACCAGGCTCCCGTGGTTTTATGGGTTTTTCCCCGTGTAACCTTTCCTTTTTCGAAGCGCCTCCCCCTTTGGGAGTTCTACTTATTTATTTATCTATTTATTTATCTATTTATTTATTATATCTTTCTCCGTTTTCTTCCTCTGTTTAGACGAACTTTCCTACCATTTCGGACAAAACCTTTTGTAACCTTCGTCCTGTCTTTGTCCTTATATGTTTTTAATTGATATTAGCCCTTGTGGCCAATAAAACGAATTAATTATTATCATCATCATCATCATCATCATCATCATCATCATCATCGTCATCATTGTCCAATGTTTGATTCCCATGCCGGTTTGGGTTGGAAAATCTGGATGCACACACACCTATGCATATATCTTTGGGTTCCAGAGGGGTTTATAAGAAGTTTTTCTTCTATATTTTCCGCCATTCAGTTTTGGGGAGAAGTTTGCTATGAAGAGTTGTTCTATATTTTTTCTGAAGAAGGTCTCATTCCTTGGGCATTTATAAAAGAGAAAGATCTCGAATATTCCTTCTCCACATGCTTCTAAACGTTTACTTAGTGGAATTTTTTGTAGCTCTCCCTGTCAGACATGTTGTCGGTGAATTCTGGCTCATTGACATAAAGAATTGTCAGTTTCACCTCTTTAGTTCTCCTCGCACGTGGGACAGGTTATGCAATATATTAAGTTTTGTGTCTTGCAATTCATGATTGCATTTACTTGGAATGTGTGTCCACTCTAAAATTTTATTTGGATGCTTTCCTCTATATATTTGTAGATGGGGTTACTGCAGATCGTACATCTACTATCTCCACATTTTTTCTCAACCAATTCGGTTTCATTCTCTGATGAGAATTTTGCTTTTGTCAGTTGTTTTTTCAGGTTTTTCTCTTGCCGTTTACTGTTTCTTATGCAATATTTGTTTAATAGGTTTCCCATTTTGAACAAGAACAAAATGCCCCGCCTTGTTCAGGAATAGAATCCATGATCTAGCAATTGTGAGTGCAACGCCCTAGTCATTAGGCTACGTGCCTTCATTCAACACGTACCTCAAGTAAAAACAAACATTGAATACATATTTAATACCAATGTTGAATACAAACATTTTGAATGCAAAAGTTGACCATTTTATCATCTACTGTCGGGAGACAAATCATGTTCGCAGCTATAATATCATCAACGGCACCGTCCAAATTTTACATGGAATTTTATGCTACCAAATATGAATAATGTCTGCTTCATGGGGCCACTGCTTTTGCGATTGAAACTCATTCTTTATGTCATTCGTAGAAGCATAAAATAACAACTGAATAATACTACAAACGATGGCTCCTGTTTATTTTCGCGCAATTACGATTTTTATCTCCTGGTGTAAAATGAAAGCAAAAGTTTACACCAACTATTTTGCCTCATCATTCTCTGTTAGATGGTTGCAGGCTACAACTATTACATTTACTGCATCCAGAACAATGAATAATTATCAAAGTGTAAGTGATCAAGTGAGTATCGAAAATAACGCACATGGAGTGTTTTCAGAAAGCTTTGATCCATTAGCTACTAAAGTGATTTGTGTTTGATGGCGTAAACATTAACCTAATAGTTAGACGATGATATTGCAGAGATTTTAGATGACAAATTGCATTAACTATGTTCAATAGAAATAAAAGTGGGCTATATCCTATCTACATAATATTTTTTGAACTTCACGTAGAGAGTAGTGCAAAATAAATTTTCAAACATTGCAACAGTATCCCAAGTTTTTTGTTATTTGCTTTCAATATGACTGAAATTGTAGCTTTTATGAGTCATGTAATTGCGCTTAAATTTTCAACGTGATACATATACAAGTATTTGAAACTATATTCTCCGTATGCATAATCTCTAAATAGTAACATTCACCGAACTACAGATACACAGACAGACAGACAGACAGACATACAGACACACACACACACACACACACACACACACACACACACACACACACACGAGTGCACATATATGTGTATATATATATATATATATATATATATATATATATATATACATATATATATATATATATATATGTATGTATGTATATATACACGACAGGATTCTTTCAGTTTCTGTCTAACAAATCTACTCACAATATTTTGGTCGATCCGAGGCTATAGTAAAAGACATTTGCCCAAGGTGTCAAGCAGTGAGACTGAAACCATATGGTTGGGAAGCAGGTTTTTTAACCACACAGCCATGCCTTCTCCTTCACAAACAGACACACATGCACACAGACATATATACACATATATCTGTGTGTGTATGTATGTAAACGATTGCCTAATAGTTGCAAGTGATCAGCGAGGAATAATAAGGAGGTTAGCTGTTTAAGACACTCCTAGATTGCAGTTTTTTCAGCCCTCTTTTGACTGCATCGAAATATTTTCGTTATACATTAAATTCGTAGTCATATTTGATTAGCGCAATGGAACGTTTTGAAGCCAAATATTTAATAACCCTTCCAGGTGTAATTTTTTTTTTCTAATCTGCACTAATTTTCTTCAGTTTCTCTGACTGTCTCTATTATTTTCTAAAATATCATTTTTGCAGCATACAAACAATTATGCTAAGTTTAAATTTATCTATATAGGATAAGTTTTACTGCGTAAATTGGCTTAATAAAATTAACCAATTTTTAAAAATCTGTTGCACTGAGAAATAAAATTTCGAAGATTTATTATAACAAAGAATTTTGCGGGCGGATGGCTTAGTTGTTAATGTATTTTACTCAGATTGCAAAACCATGCATTCAATTCATGGACCAAATTATTTTGTTCCTGAGCAAAACACCCTAACTCACGTTGTTCTGCTATACCTTCGACGTCAAACATGCGGTACACAGTTCAACTGTTGAAGTATCGTCGATTTGATAGAAGGAGTATAACAATGAACAACACAAAAATTCGATCACTAGAAAAAAATCAAGTGTGTAGATTGTTCAGCAAGAAATGACAGAACCGGTTATCTTAGACTACGAGAGACGACTTGATGCCATATAATAAAATGTTTTCATTAAAATAAATGCAAATTTAATAAATATTGTTGTTTCGGGATGGTTATTTTTACTTGCCAAATAAATATGCGCACAATATATTCGTTCTTCACTCGTTTATTATTGTATTTTTATCTTATGTTCATTATCTAGAAGTCTTTCGTTACACATCTGTGACCTCTTCAGTGACTCTTCTATCCACGTGTTTCTTGCCGCTGTGTTTAGCAAAAAAGGAAGAAAAACTGACCATCCAGAAACATACCAATATCTCGTTCAACACGAGATTTTACATCAGGAAACTTGCAAATAAATCAATCAACGAAATTAGTTTCTCGTAAAATTTGAGGTATACCTTTCAATTTTCCTACCTTCAAAAATGTGATGATATACCACAATATTATGTTTGCAGGTGAAGGTGAGGTAACGACCAGTTAACTCTACATGATGAATTCCGATTGTAGGCTGATGGTAACCAGAAAGCCTCTGTGTCACTTCAACAGTAAAAAGTACTAAGGCAAATCGATATTGCAAAAGCAAGATCTCCTCTGAAATTTGTGACACAATTTGCAATGGAGATTGACTATACATGCATACATACATACATACATCTTTGTATATATAAACATACATATATGTATATATATATATATATATATATATATATATATATATATATATATATATATATATATATAGAATAATACAAAAAATATATATGCATGTATACACACGTATATGTATATACTTTCATCTACATGTGTATATAGATGCATATCAGGGTACAGGACGTTAGAACAATGAACTACAGACAACGGAACGAACATATAGGAAAACAGAAAGCCACTTGGAATTATTCATCAGCTGCCTCTAAACACACACGCATATATATATATATGTATATATATATATATATATATATACACGTTCTTAGCAATAGTGGTGTCAATTAGATCCAGAGGTTTCAGGTAATGCTGAGTATGTGCTATGGATAGACCGTAGTTAAGCACCACGTTCGGTGATTATACGAATAACTTGTCCAACGAAGGTCATATGTCAGCGTGTGAATATAAGGTTTTATTTTTCGTAATGAGATAAAAAAAAAACAACGCCGTGTGCATTATAGAACATTTATAAAAAGAAGGCTTTACAGCTGTTTCCATGATATTTATTATATCCCCTTATCGGAGATGGTGTGAGAGGGTGGTTTACTATTGATTAACGACCCTCTCACACCGTCTCCGATGAAGGGATATAATAAATATCCTGGAAACATCTGTAAGACCTTCTATTTATAAATGTTCTATAATGCACACAGCCTTGGTTTCTTATCTCATTACGCAAAATAAATCCTTATATATATATATATATATATATATGTATATATATATATATATATATATATATATATATATATATATATATATATATATATATATATATATATATATATATATATATATGTACAATGTTTTAAATTTAAAAGAGAGTGTTGACGCTAATATCCATTATTATTGATAATAATGGATATTAGCGTCAAAACTCTCTTTTAAATTTAAGACTTTGGATATATTACCAAGGAGAAAGATCCTTAAGGAGTCTACTTTAGACCTAATGAAAAAAACAGCTTTTCTTTCGCATGATGTAATATCTCTATTCATTAATAAAAAAAAAACTCGTTGGAAACAGCTGTAGTGAATGAAATATAACTTTTCTGTAGTCATGTGTGTGCGCATGTGTGCGTATGCGTGTGTTTGTAAGACACAGTATAAATAATGGTCATAATATATTTTTCGTTGATTGGAGTAAATTTGGCGTGCAGTTGTTTCCGGTTGTCATTATAGGTTCCTAACCAGCAGATGTCTCTATTGGTCAATTGATCAGTTGAGAAAAGGTGAACGACCTAAAAATTAGTTCTACTTTTGTCAGAGCCATTTCTGGTTATAACACGTATGCAACATACACACGCACACACACATATATATATATATATATACATATATATATACATACACATACACACACACACACACACACACACACAGACAAACATATATATATACATATATATATATATATATATGCATATATATACATATGTATACATATACATTTGTATATATATATATATATATATATATATATATATATATATATATATATATATATATATATATATATATATATATGTAATTATATATATGTATATATTCACATATGTCTCTGTGTGTACGTATGCATGTATGTATACATGTTTCTCTATAAATATTTATGTATGTGTGTGTGTAATTCTTTTTCTCTGTGTGTGTTTGTGTTTGTTAATGCGTGTTTATTAACTAGAGTACTGTATTCGGATATTTCCTATCCGCTCGAATATGTAAAATGTGATGGTTGTTTTCTACACTTCAGAGACAGAGAAACCGAGACTCGCAAAAATCATTTTATTCAGGGCTCTGAATGCTATGAAAATATCAAGAGATCTTCGATAAACACCTTACAGCGAAATAGGGGTGTTTCTTCTCCATACACATACTCTCTTTCACACAAATACATACACACGGATATATATATATATATATATATATATATATATATATATATGAGAGTCGGTTCATACATACATTCATACAGCAAAATTTTTGTTTTTAATCTAATTATTTATGTAAGAAATGATAATAACAATAAGATGAGGAAGAAGAAACTGATAAGCAAGATATCAAACGAGAGCATTTGTTTTATTACCATATAATTGCTTTTCTATATCTACACACGAATTTCCTAGTCTTTGTAGACTACATTACGTGCTTCATTAACCCCCTTTATAATTTCCAATACATGTATTGTACTTTCAATAAAAATTTAGGATCAGATTATCTGCACTACCGCAATTCCGATTAGAACATCTTTACAGAGGATACCTTGGCAGATGGAAAGCGTAATTACATCCAAAATGGCGGAAAATCATGTACTTTGACTCATTATTATTGTAGCGTAATCAGTTTCATTAGGGCTAGGAAAAGGTAGTTGAGCTTTTCATGCTATTAGAAAAGCTAGAATTAGTAAATATGCATATATCGTTTATAAAATGCTATTATATGAAATAACGAGAAACTAAATACTTTACTTTTACTGCAAAATATTTCTTAAAAATAAATTAAATGTTAAATTTTTGAAAATTTATTTGAAGATATCGTCCCGTAAATGTATTTGCGTTGTTTATGTTCATGTACACACTGAGCAGTTGCTAAATCGAGAAGATTTAGGATGAGTGCATTTCGGAGTCGTGAACATTTTACGCTCAGTACCATGATATATTCAATGGCAGTTTCCTTACGATGTTGCGATGTGAGAAACATCTAGTGACTGCTTATCGCAGCTTGATGGCTGTGACAAAACTCATTTTTTTGTTCCAATTGTGATACAGTCAACTATCTTTGAGGTAAAGCAGTGAGAAGTATGACTTGAGTATCAACATGATAATATTTAATGTTATGTTTCTACCCATACATATTTACTTTTTATTTACCAGCACAGGGATTTGTTTAAGAAAACACTGATATAATTTCATAATTGCGTTACAAACACATGAAAACCATTTCGCTTTAATTTTCACATTGATATTCAAAAACTTTAACCCTGAAAGTCGTCCACATTTACAGAGGAAGCGATAATGGTGCACCAGCATGGCAGCAGATTTGATGCAATTTATATGTATATATATATATATATATATAATGCTCTCAGCTTAGTTTTTCCTTGGGGCTGGCCAGATTGGAGCAATCTCGAGTATAACCAGCCGAAGTTGCAAAGATATTCTGGAACTCGACTGAAGAAAGAAAAGTCCGAATGACCTTTCAAAGCCTTTCTGGTACGCACTTTTAATATCATTATTATTTGCTGCCGAATGTAACAGCGCTTGCGCAGTGTATTTGAAGATATAATCTATAAGTATACAGTACGCATGTGTGATTTCGGTACGTATTAGCTACATAATTATATATTAATTTTAGTGACCTCACTGAAGAAGGACAGGTGACAATTAATTTATTTGCTCATTAATGCAGAAACTCGAGTTTGGGGTTAACTATTAAAATATTTAATTATTTTCGTTCTCTTTCAAATTGCTTTTATTTGTAGTTTGGGTTTTGAATGCCCTTTCTGTATCCTGTGAAAGGGGTCGTCTCGTTCATATATAAATACTTAATTGTTAATACTCTATTATATATATATATATATATATATATATATATATATATATATATATATATATATATATATATATATATATATCTGCAAGTATATTTATGTGCATGTGATTTGCTTTTAGAGGTCCATGATGGGAAAACATGTGTTGATACACACTGTTGTAATCTGGGAGGATTTTATCAGTTAATGTAACAGAAGTACTAATTGAAATTCATTTATTTTAGTCTCTGTAGCCTTTCCCAACTAGATTGCAGAGTCCATGTTTAGTATTAAAGTTTTAAAATGAACATTTTGTGAGCATAAGCTGTGCATATCAACATTTCGTAAACAAAACGTTTAATACTTCAAAGCAGGATACAAAAATCTTTCATATTATTTTTTCATATTTTCTTTCAGATTTCATTCAAGATTGAAATTAACCATTGCAGATATTACTAGTAAATCGTGCAGATAGAATAGTTGATTTAAACAAATAACTAACGTTTATTGCGTTGTACGAAGAATCAACCGGATGTTTGATATATGCATATATATATATATATATATATATATATATATATATATATATATATATATATATATATATATATATATATATATATATGCGTTTGCGTTGGTGCGTGTGTGTGCATGCGTATGTGTTTGCGCTTGTGTGTGTGTATGTTTGTGTGTGTATACTATTTCAACTTGTAGTTTACTTTATCAGTGCAGTCTTGAAGTAGTGCTTTTCAGTCATATAGTGTGCTATACTTCTGTTGTGATGCTTTACATAAGCACGTTCTCTATGTAATTTAGTAAGATAAACATTAAAAGTTACAAATTATTTTTTATTATTTGATCTACTACATTAAATATAAAACAATTTACTTAACGATTAACAATGAAAGCACATTGAAGGAATATTTTGTATTAAAGAAATAATTTCTTCAAAGACTATTTTTCAAACATTAAGGAAGTGGTTTACAAATAGAATTAGGTTGAAAATAGTCCCTTATTTCCTCAGAATTTCCTCTAGCATCTTTGATTTCTCCGATGACATTATTTTGTTTACTTATTTGCGTAATAACAATATCTTTAGTAATGTATTTCGAACGCTGATATATTAGGTGATTATATAAAATAATTTTGCAATTCGACATCGCAAAGCATGTGAAATTTGATTCAATATCAATTAATATGAATAAAACGATACATATCGCCTCTTGAAGTGCATTTGATGTTCAATGGATATGTTTTTACTGATAGATATAGTTTCGTATATTGTACTTTTTACCGTAATTAAGCGTATCTGTTATACACATCTATTCAAATGTTTTATACATATCTATATGTGTATATATACACAGACACAAATATATATGTACTCATTATTATGAATTATTGGGTTTTATATATTCAAACACTGCAGGCTATACTAGGTTTTGATAACTCTAGCAACATTCAAATGTACGTGACATCTGTTCTAAAATAAAACGAAATCCCATATTTTTGTTATTTCCTCGTTGAAATAGGTAAAGATTGTGAAATAATATTATTTTGCAACTTCAATAGTGGCTATTTTAACCTTGTGTCCGCTGGTTTAATATCCTCTATAGCATACAATATTATTTGCCGTAAAATTCAAAGAAAGAAAATTAATTTCTTTATGATATGCAAAGTTGTGTGATGAATTTCGAGACAATAGACTGTTTCTAAGGATTCTGTCCGAAGCCGATTACTGAACTACAATTGCGTCATCACCTTTACCAGCCAATCTCTTTTGCCCTGACATTGTTTTATATTTTCAGCTACACTGCAAAAAAAATAGTGTCTATGCGTATATAGGGCCAAAGACTCTCTTACCTGGGCATCTATGAAATCTTGTATTTATTCTTATACTTGCTCGACCTTTATTATGTCTGAAATAGCAACCGAAATTCCCTAAACGATATCCTACAATTTTGTAAAACGAAAGTCACGTTAAACAATGAAGTACTATATAACACCTCAAAGTGTTATAAAGTATTATCACGAATAAAGTGTTATCACGAATAAATGAATTTGATCCTAAGCATACTTACTCAACAATTAGGTAGGATTAAATCTACAACAATCATTTTTTTAACAACTCCAGCACAATAAACTCTTTTCGACGTCTTGCATTGAGAACTGTATGTTTTAGAGTAATTTCTTATGTTCTCGTTGCGATTTTTGCTTAACTACGTAAGCCTCAGCGATGAACGCTATTAAATTTATTTCATTCGTGAATAGCAGATCGTTATTTCAGACATTCTTTATATAGGGATATAGTATCCCGTGTAGTTTTCTTTTGGAACAAGTAAAGCAAATATACATAAGCTATTTCGTTGACTCATCCGTACTTGAAAATGTTGAAAGAGTTGTATATCTTCAGATAAACCTTATCATGAAGTGGTATGTTCAGAGAAGTTCAAGGTGTAACAAACTCGTATTTTAGAGTTATGTCTGACTAAAGTTTTAAATATATTCCTATTTCATTATCGCGACTTCCACCACAATTATTTCGCTACGACTCAGTTATTGGTGGTTTTCAAAGTGCAGTTGCTCTCTAAAGTATAGTAATGCAAAAACATCATTGTGAATCCTAAGGAAATAAATAACATGAAAGAGAATGTCGTGTTGTTGATTAATAAATTTGAATTGGAATCTCACGGTTTGAAAAGCCATCGTTTTGATACAATTACAATTATAGCTTAGACGATATAAAAAATTACACTCTCGCAATATTTTTAAGATGTATTGTCAATCCTTGCTTCATTAGCTGCTGAATGGTATATTATTAAAACTAAATTTGAAATACAATGATGTGTATATTCAATGAAATAAAATCAACAATACGAAAATAATTAAAGCAATTAAATATTAATTTATTTAGAAAATTATTGTATTATTATTGCATGACGAAATTCTAATCAACAAAATCCGTCCTCATAACACTAATTTTATTGTTCATTCGGTGTAATGTTTTCTATATTTATTCGTTGTAAATCCCTTAAGAGAAAAGTACACTTGAAACACAAGTGCTACGTTTCGTCGCAGTATTCAGTCAAATAATATTGATTATCAGTATTATTATTATCATTATTATTATTATTGTTATTATTATTATTATGATTGTCATTATTTTTCCTTCTTGTATATAAGCGTGAAAAGTGCGTTAGATTCTTCAAGGAGAACAACATGTTCAAAAACACAAAAATTTATATTGGAAAATAGGGAAAATACCAGTTACAGTAAAGTCTGTCCCATGAAAAGAAGAAGTGCAGGAATTATGGAATAAAGTTTGGGCAGAAGAAAAACACACAATGAAAAGGCCCCTTGGATAGATAGAATATCTACAGACATTGCTCTCCTTCGAAGAGCAAAAGTGGGAGGGTATCAAGGTAGAAGATGTATGATCTGCTCTGATGAAGACAAGTACATGGAAGTCACCAGTAAAGGATAAAATTCCGAACTTCCCAGAGAGCTATGAACTGCTAACAAAACTTTACAACAATGTTTTGCAACATCCTAGTATGATTCCCTCTTGGCTGGTTAATGGTGTAACATTTCTACTTTAAAAAAATGAAGAAACAAATGAACCAAAACATTATAGACCTATAACACGCTTAACAGCAATGTATACAATGCTAACATATGTCTTGACTGAATATACCTATAGTTTTTTTAACAGAAAGTAGCATATTCCCTAATGAACAAAAAGGATGTAACCGCGGGTCATATGGTTGTTAAGATCAGCTACTCATCAATAGGATGAATTTGGAAGATTATCACAAACGACACAAAAACTTGTCGATAGCGTGGATAGACTATGACAAAGCATTTGATAGTCTACCACATAGCTCAATTAAGAAAAGTCTTGAAATTTATTGAGTTGGCAACTAGGTTCCCGCCGTTTTATTTTTAAATGTAACATTTTTAAAACGTTTAATAAAAATTACAACTAATTAATCAATAATGTATTCACCCTTGTTGTTTACAACTTCTTCCCAAAGTTCAACAAGATTTTCAATACCTCGTTGGTAGAAATCATCCGATTTCGACTCGAAAAATTGATCCAAACCAAGCTCTCAATTCTGCATCAGTATTGAACGAAACTCCGCGCATAGCATTTGAAACAGATCGAAAGAGGTAGAAATCCGTTGGTGCCAAATCAGGAGAGTACGGTAGGTGTGGCAGCTGGCGATATGAGGGTGGGCGTTCTCGTGCAGCAGAAGAACTCCATGCTGCTGATTAGGTCTTTTCTCTTGAATAGCTGTGTTGAGTCGTTCCCTCTGTTGAACATAGAGTTCCGCGTTGACCGTTTGGCTCCGTTCAAGCAATTCGTAATAGATAATCCCTTCCCAGTCCCATCATACGCACAACATCGTTTTACACGGATGAAGATCTTGTTTCATGCGCAGTGTCACTTGTTTACCGGGGCTAAGCCATTCCTTACGCTGCTTCATATTGATGTACAGACACCATTTTTCCTCGCCAGTAACGATTCGGTAAACAAATCGTTGCTTGTGTCCATGAGTTGAGTAGTGACGAGCAAGCAAGCAAGCCAGCGGAGATTGTGGCTCGTTGATTTTTGTTGTTGTTGTCACTTAAAGCATGCGGAACCCATGCTCCATACCTCTGAACGATTCCCATCGAGTGAAGATGCTTCTCTATAGCAGTGTGGGAGTATTCCATTTTCTCTGCCAGTTCCCTTGTCGTTTGACGAGAATTTTCGTACAAAAGTTGGTTTAATCGCTCTTCATCGAACTCAACTGGACGGCCAGAATGTGGTCCATCTTTGAGGTCAAAATTTCCATTTTCTAACTCGACATACCAATCACAAACGGTTCTTGCAGCTATAACACCCTCTCCATACACAGCACAAATGTCGCGAGCAGCTTTTGCGGCCTTAGAACCTTGATTAAAAACAAAAAGGTGTCGAAAATGCTTGTTTTTCTTAACTTGACATTCCATTTTAATGATCTGAAAATAAACAAATATTAACTAAAATTAACTAGAAAAAGAAAAAAAGATTCCAAAATGATTCAAAAATAGAATTCTCGAAAATATAGATTCCAAAATTTGAAAACGTAATAAATTCCAAAATTTATAAAAATCGCGGAAACTTAGTTGCCAACCCAATATAAAATAGCACCAAATCCACCTCTTGTCTGTAAGTATGAGATCATGGAGAACCAAACTGACTTTGAACTGTGACAATGAATCTCTTAATGCTGGAGATGTGAGAATGTCATGTAGCATTTTCCAGGGCGACTCCCAATCACCATTCCTCTTTTGTCTAACCTTAATCCGTCTCTCGAAATTGCTCAGTCATGTACAATACGTTTATAAAATGTTTGATAAAAATATAAATCATCTCAGTTATAGGGATGATTTAAAACTCTGTGAAAAAAATTACCAAGAACTACAGGGCTTATTAGCGATTGTTAAACAGTTCAGTTATGACATCAGGATGCAATCTGGCGTCGATAAATGTGCAAAAGCTACCTTTATCAAAGGAAAACTGACAAAAACATCCAATGTTAATCTTTACCAGCAAAATGTCATAAAGGAATTGGAACCAGTGGAAAGCTACAAATACCTGGGGGTATTTGAAGGGGACGGGATCAAACATTCTGTAATGAGGGAAAGGATCAGAACAGAATGATATCGCAGGGTGAGGGCAAAACTCAAGACAGAGCTGAATGCAAGAAACAGGTTCGAAGTGATCAATACTTTAACCATATCAGTCGTGACTTACAGTTTCAACATCATTAACTGGTCAATTACTGAAATATGTAATCTTGACGGAAAAATACGAATGCTGTTGACAATGCATAGAATGCATCACCCTAAGACAGATATAGAACGACTTTATTTGCCAAGAAAAGAGGGAGGCCGTGGACTTTTCTAACTGGAATTAACAACGAAGGTTGCTACAATTGGCCTAGACACCTACCTGAAAACTCTGATGACTGGATGTTAAAACTTGTCTCAAAGCATGAAAACAAGAAAGCATCATACTCAGTTACAATACAGGCAAATAAATTCCAAATACAACAAATTCCAGAATTATATGTACTAGAAACAAGCATGGAAAAAGCTAATCGAATGAAAACCCGTGCTAAAACTCCTGCCTTAGCTATTCTTACTGATAAATGGCGTGAAAAACCTCAAAATGGCAAAATGCCTAAAGAGAGATAATAGTGTTGATGTTGACAAAGCCTTTAACTTCAATGATTAGTGTGCTCTGGCTTAAAATCAGAACCAGAAGGGTTTGTCATAGCAGCCCAAGATCAATGTCTACCTACATGAAAGTACCAGGCCGACATATTAAAGAACAGCAAAACGATACCATTGATCATTTTGCCTACATGTACAGTCTTCGTGCGCTTACAGAGTATCTCAACAGGCATGATAGAACTGCACTATATATTCACTGGGTAATTTGCAAAAACCTGGACCTACCTAATGATAAAAACTAGTGGGAACACAAACCACCTCCAGCGCTTGAAAATGTTCCTCTGGTACTTCACCATTCAAACTGACAGAAAGATAGATGCAAATAGGTCAGACATTATATTCAAAGATTTCACACAAATATCATACCCCATCATTAATATGACTGTCCCAATAGGCATAAATGTATCTGTCAAGATTTACCAACATCTGAGGAAGTATAAAGATTCTGACATAGAAATTGGAAAAATGTGGAACTTCAAGACTAAAACAATACCTATTGTCATTGGTGCCGTAGGAATGATAGCAAAAGAGGCTGATTGCTACGTAGGTCAGATACCAGGAAAACCCGAAATGGCAGAAATTCAAAAGATAGTGCTCATGGGAACTGCCCACATCCTACGTAAAATACTGTCTATGTAATCTCAAATTTCAAAACAAACTCATTATTTTCTTATGTTTTCTTAAACATTCTCTAGAACAAAACTGTACAAATCCAAATATATGGTACCCTAGGCATAAAACCAACATAAACTTCTAACTTGTTGTCTCTTGAGGTCTCTGGGTGAGACTTGGAGCCAACATGTACAAATACAAAGCAAAAGTCAAACATATAATAATAATAATAATAATAATAATAATAATAATAATAATAATAATAATAATAATAATAATAATAATAATAACAATAATAATAATAATAATAATAACAACAACAACAACAACAACAATAACAACAACACCAACAACAATAATAATAATTACAATAATAGCAATAATAGCGTTAATGCATAGTGAATTTTCGCATAAATATTAACTATATCTAGAGTTCTATTTAGAATAATTAGAAGAAATATTAATAGATAATTAGTTCATATTTAAAATCTTTCAGTCTTAAGCATACTATTTAACTTTTTCAGAATAATCAATATATTTTCAATCACAACCTAAAAAAGCTTGTATATACATGCATGTGTTTGTATGTGTCGTTCTCTGTATGTGCTGGTGTCATAATCTGTGTGCGTTTGTGTTATTCTCTGTGTGTTTATGGACGTGTGCGGCGGTGATTATATGTATGAATATATACAGATTTTATAGATGGACATGTTTCCTGTTACAGCTATTATACAGTATGAGGAACTATAATTTTTATACTTTTAGATAGACAGCTTAACAATATACTAAGGCTATATTATAAACAGCCACAATGTATATTTATGAAGGTGAGAATAATTTAATGGCAAATATTTATGAATCTGATTTGGTCGTTCTTTCAAGATGAGACCCGACCTCGCAATATAAACTGATTATCAAAAATAATTTTATGTTTTTTATTCTGATTCCCTATTATTTCTGTCAATCCCCCGTTCTATTTATCTTAATACAGACCAATTTATCACTGGCTCTGCCGTATTTAAATAAATCTTCACTATCAAGTATAATTGAGCAATAAATCACATTACAATTTCTCGGAGATGTGTAACGCATAATCGAGTATGTGTCCTGTTCGAACATAGCGTATTGTTATTTGTTTCAGAATTTGCATATTGTGAGGAATAATTACTACAGGTGAGATGACGTTTAATTCAGTCGAAATAGCTTGCAATATTTATTTATGCATCGGTATTGGGTCAGTTCCATAGTGTAAAACGTTTAGCATCCATATAATATTTTAATAGTGTCAACGTATAGCATAAACAAACATTCAAAAATAAAGCAATTATCGCATGGCTAATTAAGTTTTGTTATATCTTGAATTTATTGATTCAGATAATTAAACCTGGCAGAATCGTTACCGCGGTAGAAAAATTGCTTATCCGCACTTCATCCGAATTTACGTTCTGTGTTCAAACGTCGCTGTGGTCGACTTCGATTTTCATTCTTTCGAAGTTGATAAAATAAGTATCACTTGAACAGTGGACTCGAGGCAATCGACTTAGCCCCTCACTCGAAATTGCTGACCTTCTGCTAATATTTGAAACCAATATTTCAACTAATTTAGTATCATTTTCTTTATTTCCGTTCTTATACGTCTATCTTTCCGTTTTACTTGTTCATTGAGTATATTATTTTCTACAACGTATATGCGTACTAGAATAGTGTTAAACTTCCAAGGTTAGTAATGAATTGGTATGTATTAATGTAAATACCGTGGAGGATTAAGCTAAATACAAAGTAATTAGAATAAGTGGCCATATGACATTTTTTGTTTATTACTCAGTTTATACTGAGGTCGGAACCCATCTAGAAAAGACACCAAATTAGATTCATGTATAATCATTAAACTATCCTTATCTTTATAGATATATTGTCATGGTTTTCCGTATATAATACGATATATTGTTAAGTAGGTCTCTCCAACTTCTTATTCACAAAGTTCTTTTTACACAATATTCTGACTGGTGTTCTTAATGATTTCGGCATAATATAATGAATGATAAACAGAGAAAATAAAACTTTCGAAAGGAATGATATCAAGGTGTAACAAGTTCCTGATAATTATTTAGCATTTTGATTATGCAGTAATCTATTTAAGTGCCAGGGAAATCAAATATTAATCTCCAAATCAAAACCATCCAACTCATAAAGCTCATACACTTAAGCTGTTTTCTATAAACTTGTCCCATGAATATTTTAGCTAAGAATAAAGCACCTTAAAGAGTAAAACTATAGCCACAATGGTGCATATGAGTACAATAATGAGTTACTAATTCACTGTTGATTACTTTGAGCAATGAAAAGCAATAAGGATCATGGTTTGGATTGATTGCCTACAAGATGTTTCTCCTCGGATAAACCAATGATAATGTCAACAAGAGAAAAAGGAAAATAATTTAAGAATATAAACTAAAAACTTAATGTTATTAGAATATTTAAGAACATTCCGTTTGTATATTCCTTAGCTATCTACTAAACCAACGTACTGGGCTACGCTGAACAAGAAAGTCTTTATGTATACGAATGGTTTTATGCTGTATGCTGTAGCTGACAATTCAATGAAAATTTTGGTACGTGTTTCGAATAGGTTCATTAAATATAATGGCATCAAGTTCAGTGTAGGAGATTACGTTATTCAGTCTTGAAGAGCGAAAATTAGAACCAGAACGGTAATGTCATGTTAAATATATGGAAACGGAGATAAGAGAATTAGAGCGAACACTGTCTTACATATGTTAAGGAATTAATTAAACAAAGTACATCGCTCAAAATGATGGAAACTGTTAGGAAGAAATATTACAGAGTTATAATCATAGAATTAGCTTAATACCTAAACTTAGCGTAATGCCAATAATAAGGTATTAGATATCAATCTTTTAAAGATTTCATTTGTAAGCTGCATGCATAATACTCTGAACAGGGAGCTAACTGAATTAAAGTATCATTACTGGAATATAATGAAAATAATGACAGAATTTAGATCACACTATCCTAAATCCTGATACAGAGTATTAACTTTCATAGCTGCCGAGATGCAGGTGACTATGTAATTGAAAAATACTTATGAAATAACTAAGATACCTTATAAATCGTACAGTATAGAATAAACGGACATTAATACAAATAAGTCCGGAAAAGATAGCCCAATAAGACATGTACTCAAGAATGCAGGTCAGAAAAAATAAATATAAAGTAGGAAAATGTATGTAAACTAAATAAAATTCAGACTACAATATTCATTTGAAAGGTGAAAAGACCGTATCTAGATATGGCCGTTGAAAGACGAAATGCGAGAAAATAATGACACCAAAGCAAAATCATTCTATGATAGACAATCCAAATAGGAAACAAAGCTAAATAAACGATATTGAACACGATGACAAACAATATGCAGAATATGTGTAAGTTGTAAGAAATCGATTTTCGTTATACAATCTGTAGCAAAGCAGGGCAAAGAGACAGCCCCACAAAATTAGACGATTCAGAAAATAGAAACAATGTTAGTAACTTATAATATCCATTCTGTAGAAATAATACCTCTTCTCTGTTCTGGTTCATTACAATCTAAGTTTAAGTCCTGTGGAGATTTGCATTGTAGTTTTATTTAGGTTTTTGATAGGAAGATCAAAGTCAACTACCCGGAAATATTACATCGATTAGTGTAATCTCTAAAAAAAAAAGCAATTGGCTAGCAAGATACTGTAGAAAACGAATCCTCTCCGATGTGTGGGGCTGCAATGAAAACTGAACTGATAGGGTAACTGGAGAGCTCAAGAATGGAAATTATCTTAAATATGCGTTGCACTTTTTATTAACGTCAGCAGTACAAGAACACACAACCTTTGACATAACCTCACTTAATGCATTTTCTCAAAAGTGCCCCATTAATTGACAGATCATAGAGATAACATTGGCAATGCATTGATAAATATCAATTCAGACACAGTTATCATATAAAACCTCACCAGACCATATTGTCGAATCCCGAAAGGAAAAGTAATAACTTCTGATCGAGACAGGATTTCTGGTATCGATAATATATCTTAGAAGAAAGACAGGAATATATAGATCTAGAGATATCTAGGATGCAGTAATAGAAAATAAGGTAATATCAGAATAATAGAAATATATGTGTGTGTGGGAATGTGTGTTTTTTTCTGTGCATGTATACACACACGCACACATACACAAGCACGCACACACATTTACACATAGACAAACATATTTACACACATTTTCTTTTCTGTTTTTAGTCATTTGAATTTTTCTGTGAATGGAGCTGGCTTCGAACAAAGATACAAAGCTTTATCGTTGGAATGTAGATGTGATTTAGTTGACTGATTTCTTCTACCAAAAAACCTTACATCACGCAGCTTGTTAATCATTTACTCACAAAACCAAGGCCACTGAGTATTATTGGTATAAATGTGAATTTATAATCTAGATAAAGAAGCTGGAGGTTCCGAAATAGGTGTCTACAGTTATCCTCTTTCTCTTTGATTTCCAAAGTGATATGTACAGCGAGCAGGATAGCTGACCTCTGCGACTGTACACACTTTTCTTGTCCGCTTCACACAATATTCAGCCTGTCATATTTACATTTCACAGAGTTTCAACGGGGATATTCCACCAGTATTCCTTCTATCGATGTTTGTGTACGTATTCGGAAACGGGTGGTTCTTTATATTTATTCCATGAGTGCCTATTTTTCGCATGGCATTGTATATTAGTACTGTGAAAACGTTGCGTTAGATAGGTATGTAGTATCGTCATTGCAATTTGGGGCAGATGCCAATTACATTCGTGATGTCTTCGATAGAATTACATTCTAGTATACATCTCTCGTTGCAACTTGGAGCTCCAACTGCTTCACCGTCTCATTTGTTAGTTAGGTATTTACACCACCTGTCCTCGTCTGTTGTTATTTTTTGTATATTCTCCCATATATATATATTGCATTTATATGAATGTTCATTTTCTGTTTTTGTGTGTATGAATGCATGAACAAGTTGTAGTAAGAGCTTACGTCTGTAAAAACAATCTACAAGTATTTTAATTTTACATTTTGACTATAAATTGGAGCCATTAATTTAACTAGAGATATCTACTTGTTTAATTGACCACTAGGCTGACTGGTTTTAAGATCGTTTAATTAACTGGAAAATTAGCTCTTAGGCTAGTCAACTCATTTTTTTTTTTTTGGTTGTACTGCAACCAGCAGTCACTCATTATGACCACGTACCATAGTTATTACCTCCCCGTAACCAGAAA
>NC_142928.1:142126300-142131300 GCF_046866305.1 Octopus bimaculoides
ATTAAGTGGGAATATAATTGCAAGCCTTTCAGATCAATGAAGTAGAACTGACATTTGCAAATGAATCTCAAGGTAACGGGAAAATACGCTGGGGCATTTTCCAAGGAGACTCGCTCTGTCCGTTACTCTTCTTTAATGCGCTAATCTGTCTGACAAATATACGGAGAAAATCCAGGCTTCCCTGTGAGTTTACAAAATCAAAACAAGAATAAATCACTTACTTTATACAGACGAACTCAAGATTTATACAATAAATGAAACAAATCTGGATACTCTAATCTAAACTCTGCGAATATTCAGTAAAGACATTGGAAGGCAGTTTGGGTCAGTTAAGTGCGCTGTACTAACTATGAAGCTGGATGGTAAATTCTGATGACATAAAATTATCACAAGACATCATTCGATTGCTATAGAATAATGAGTGATGTAGATATTTAGGAGTGCTGCAAGTCAATAATATAATGAAGAGAGAGACAAATGAGAAAGTACAAAAAGTAGGAAGTAGAACCAGGAAAGCATTCGAAACGAAATTAAACTTGGGGGACATAATTAAAGCCACAGATGTATGGACCATAACAGTATTGATACACTCTGCTCCACTTTCTCAAATGGACAATGATCGAACTACAGATCTTGGACTGAAGAACCAGAAAGCTGCTAACAATGCACAACGTACTCCATCTTAAAAATAATAGCAGCCGACTTTATTTCCTAAGAAGGGAAGGTGGTAGAGGATTACGGGGAAAACACTATTGTTACTGAGATACTGTGAAGAGTAAATGAAGAACACTTTCAGTAGCCAGAGATTTCCTATAATATGTCTGAAACATTAGGAGAATTCACGGCCGGTTTATGCAACAAACCGAGAATGCTGTAAGTGAAGACTAATAGAAACAGAAACGTTGATTATAGCTGCTCAGAATCAAGACCCTTGGAAAAATCTGGTAAAGGTAAAAATCGAGAAAATTATGTTGGACAGCAAATGTACAACCTGCAGGAAAGACGAGGGTATCAATCACATTTTGAATGAGTACAGTATACTAGCGCAAAAAGAGTTCGAGCGCAGGTATGACTGTGTAGGCGGAAGAATGCATTGGATGTCAGAAAATCGACATGAACGCGAACCAGAAATTTTGACAGAAATGAGAATTACAAGATCATGTGAGACATTGCCAGAAAGATTGAACATACTCTTGAGGTAATAAGGCCAGGCATGATTATAGAGAACAAAATAAACAAGCAGTGCCTAGATTCATTGATTCATAGATTCAGTGCATAAATTCATAGATTCTGCAATTCTTTCTGAAAGCCGAGTCAATACCAAAGAAGGTGAACAAAATTGAGGACTATCATGATTAAGCCGGAGAGCCGAGGAGATTGTCGAAGACCAAAACAACAATTATTCTAGTTATAAAGAGTGAAAGAATTTGGAACTGAAACTCGCATTGTCGACTTGCATGCAGGAAAGTACCATCTTACATTCGGCAATATTCTTAAGATAAAATCTTCAGACTTGAGGAGACTTGTCACCGAAACTCAAGATAAAATGCCTGTTAACTAAATTAGTATCTACTACTACTACTACTACTACTACTACTACTACTACTACTACTACTACTACTACTACCACTACCACTAGTAGTAGTAGTAGTAGTAGTAGTAGTAGTAGTAGTAGTAGTAGTAGTAATAATAATAATAATAATAATAAAACTGCCACAAGACCAGAAGTTTGGAGGGGGTTAGGGTTAGGTTAGCAACCCCAGAAGGGTGAAAGACAAAGTCAAACTCGGCTAAAGACTCTCCAGAGGCATTTGAATTAGTAACTGAGGGAGGCGTCAGAAATACCTTGAAGCGTTTCGTGCTGTACATTAACAATCCTTCCAGCTTGCAGCCTCAATAACATTACTAATTATTGAAATCAGAATTATTTTAATCAGTAGATCAAAACGAGACAAATATAACAGCTGAACGACTGTGACAGTTCAGGTTGCTTTTTATGCTGGCATTGAATTTGTTTAGTGTTCAGTCATGAATCAGGATATCGATAAAGCAAGGATGTTAAGTTACAATATGTACGCAATGCGAATTTAGCAATACATTATTCGATATATCCCTCAATTTTCAACATGTAGGGGTTTCAATTGCATGTGATTGGGCTGTTATTTCCAATCGATATAACAACCATGTACCGGTTCTTTTGTTGGTTTCGGTATCTTGTTGATGAGTATATTAATTCAATGCATTTTTTAGAAATGTTGAATGCACGGCAGGATGACCATAATCGCTATGGATTTAACAACAACGTCTTTGTTCACGTAGACTCAGCAGGCAGTGGTATTTAATTTCTGGAATAGGAAATGAGAAAAATGCCTACAGTTTGTATTTGAAAAGAAAATGTGTTGTTTACAGGAGAGATATATAAACAGGTGTCTAGTGCATATTGGTGCAGTAAAAGAAGAAAGCTTCTCATCACATCTATATTCAATTTCACAAAATATCTACTAGGAGAGAAGTCATCACAGTGCAACTACTTTTATTCACGTTCGATCATATTGCACAAAAATGTGTGCAAGCCACTTCCAGCATAGCCTCAGGGACACTAAAGGATTGTGGCTACAATTGGTAGATAGAAACTCTGAGAAATCCTCACCAAGATGGTTCCTCTTTTTGTGGTTGGGTTTTAACTTCCTTGTATACGACACACCAGCATTTTTTTTTTATTTTTAGAAGTCTGTCATTACCATCCAGAATGTCACTGTAATGAGTATTTGGATATGATAAAAGTATCATAAGCGCAATGTTCTATTCTTTTATGGTGCTAGAAAAAAAGTTATAGTTTTATTTGTTTTAAATATATTTTCGCATTCAATCTTTCATAAATCAATATTATTCAGCTACTTTCTTCTAGAGGTGATTATTGTAAATGCATCACACCTATAGCGATAATAGTATTGTTCACTCTTGAATCTATCACACATGCACAAACAAAGAACACTCACACAGTTAGCAGGGTAGCTAGTTACCTACCTCTCAATCAGCCAATCAATCAATCAATCAATCAATCAATCTCTCTGTCTGCCTCTCTGCCTGCCTGTCTGCCTGTATCTATCTCCCTACCTATCTACATATGTATGTATGTCTGTATGTATGTACGTATGTATGTATGTATGTATCTATCTATCTATCTATCTATCTATCTATCTATCTATCTATCTATCTATCTATTTATTTATTTATCTATGTCTATCTACGCATGTGTGTGAGAGCTTGTGTGCATAAGATGTATGTGAAGTGCATTTGAAATTTACATAGTTTTCAGTGAAAATTATTCGCAAAAATTAAATTACCAATATTATAGAAGCGTAAATGATAAAAATATTTGACGTAGCACCATATTATTTACATAAAAAAACATCAAACAGTATTTTATATATTAAACGCTTTCATAATAAACATTTTTTTCTGTCTTTGAAAAATAAATAAAAAAATCCTCAAGGAAAGTTCATTTCCACTGGAAAGCACTGAGAGAAGAGAACAAAATGTAATAAGTGTATATTATATAGATGAAATATCATTTAACCGAGGAAGTGCTTGTGTGAATTCCTATGTAACTTGGGAATTGGGTGAATCAAAATATGTGATTATGGTCAAGCAAGATATATAAAACCATTGCGCAAGAACAAAATCAATAATTCTTTACACATAGAGTTGCATCAAGAGAGGAAATCAATATTAAGGGAATAGCAGAGGATATAAGTCAAAGCGAGATATACTGGTAGGAAGACACCATATCATACAATCAACTCCTATACAAATTATATTTCTCATTCTTCCACATTATATTTTAAGAGGTTGTGTGTGTGTATTTGTTTGAGTGTGTGCGTGTGTATGTCGGTTTGTGTGTATGTTTCTATGTTAGTGAACCCTGTACCGATACATATCTATTCATATATATATATATATATACATAACACATGTCACGTGTAGTGAGGAAAAGGTGACTACATACTATATAATCATATGCACGTTTATACAAGGTGTACATATATAACCATATGCATGTTTATACAAGGTGTACTATATATACAAGGTGTGCATACACATATACACACTCATATATATATATTATCAGTATTAGTATATACCAAAATAATCATGCAAATAACAAAGGTTATGTTTACTGAATAAAAACACTACAGCTACACAATCATTTACCGGATTGTAACAGGTATATTCTGATGTGTATATGTATGTGTGTGAATATAAATACATACATACACACACGCACAGACACAGACACAAACACACACACACACACACACACACACATACATATATATATATATATATATATATATATATATATATATATATATATATATATATATATATATATATATATATATATATATACATAAATATGTATATATATATATACATATACGTATTTATGCATATATGTATATATATATATATATATATATATATATATATATATATATATATATATATATATATATATTATACATATACGCATATGTATATGTACATATGTGTATACATGCTCGTTTACTTGTTCCAGTCATTTGACTGCGGCCATGCTGGAGCACCGCCTTTAGTCGAGCAAATCGACCCCAGAACTTATTCTTTGTAAGAGTAGTACTTATTCTACCGGTCTCGTTTGGCGATCCGCTAAGTTACGGGGACATAAACACACCAGCATCGGTTGTCAAGTGATGTTGGATGGACAAACACAGACACACAAACATATATACACACGCATATATATATATATATATATATATATATATATATATATATATATATATATATATATATGTATGTATTTATGTATGTATGTATAGATGACATGCTTCTTTCAGTTTCCGTCTACCAAATCCACTCACAAGGCTTTGGTCGACCCGAGGATATAGTAGAAGACACTTGCCCAAGGTGCCACTCAGTGGAACTGAACCCGGAACCATGTGGTTCGTAAGCAA
>NC_142928.1:142133800-142161300 GCF_046866305.1 Octopus bimaculoides
AATGCAGGAGGATCAGTTAATTATGATTCTATTCAACATATACCCATCTCAGATACACGAAATTATTGCTGCAGTACTCCAATTTTTGTAAGTCCTATAAAAGAACTCAGAATGTTGGGCCTCCAACCAAACCTTTCTCGGTACCCTTCGAACCGGGAGATTTTCAGCCCCCACCATATATATTCCTGTGTGTGCGTGTGTGCAGTTAAACACAATAATTTAAAATCCAATATACACCGATGCATTACACAATGATGTGGTACTTCATACAGCAATCGTCTTGACTGCTCTTTCTTCTTCATTACAAGAAAAATCATGTATTTTTCCCCAACTGCACACACGCAATACACCACGCTTCTTTGTCAGCGGATTTTTATGGTTTTGCAGTCTCCTAAATCTGAGTAAAATGGGCAAATTATATAAAATCTATAAAACTTTTTATTTCATTAATACCGTTCTTCGTGGAGGTTAAACATCTTTCTATTCTTACATTTTATTCAAAACTAGGTTTTTGTTTAGAGAAAATCAAATGGGTAAATTTCTATTACGGAGATCTCACTCAAAACAATTTATACATCAACAATACAGAGAATATAGTAAGCCACACAACGTACTTTCGTGTAAATTCATATTTAATGCGTTCAAGTACACTCGGACATGCGCAAAACCTTCCACTGCAATAATAAGAATATTTTCCTCCTAGACGATGCATGTGAGAACACATTAAACTGTTAATGCCGTGAGTGGATCGTATAACAAATGCGTTTTGACATTGTTACGCATCATCAGCGATGAATTCCAAATATACCTTTCACAATTTGATCAGAAGATCAAACGGTGCATTCTCTGATACGCGTAAAGCTTCTTGGTCAATCTGAAATAAATTTCAGTTCGGAAGAGGCAGCGTTGAATAAAATATATTCTTGTCTGCTCTACCATAAGAATGAATCTTTCTCTACCGTTTGTGAAAGGTAGATTTGTTATTAAATGCTGATGACATGTAAGAACTCAGCAACGCTTGCATCCTTTAGTGGAGTGACGTCATTCACAGCTCAATACGTTTCCATTATAGGAGGAAAAGTTTTATCTCAAGCCTATTTGCGCAGTGGTAGTCTTCTCACGTCTGAATGTACTTGAAGGTGCTGGGCTCCTTTCCACCTAATTATTCTGCAACTAGTTTAATTAAGGCTTTACTGTCAAGGGGGACGTAACAGTAATTTTCTTTTCCATCATCTTTCTTTTTCCATTTTTCTTCCACTTCATGTATCTACCTTCTTGTTCTCGTGATTTCTCTTGTACTAGCGTCTAGATTTGCGAATTGAATATGCTATGTGCCCGGCGATTGAATGGAGACAAAAGGCATGTTATAGAAACGTGTCTAGACTCAGGTAAGCAAAGCTAGAATTTATTAGTAGCTCATATCTTCATACTGTGTACAGTCAATAATATTTATTTCTCACTGCATAGTGTGCATTTAAAAGATATGTAAACACTGAAATAAGGAATTAATGCCCATGTTATTTTCTCATATCATTGCTGTACTCTTTGTATTACATCAGAACCTAACCTCCACACAGCGGCCCACCCTAGTGTACTAGCTAGATGAGAATTTAACGTGAAGGCCGAAACCCTGTACGATTTAATTGTTGTATGTCGAGGCTATTCATTCACACACACGCACGCACACACACACACATGCACACACACATACACACACACGCACCTACCCCCGCACACACACATACACATTCAAACACTAATTGATGATTATTAAAATTAAAAAAGAATGTTAACTTTATTCGCTTCTCATTTTGTAACTTCATGATGTTTAAAACGACTTACATTGTCTCAACAATAAATATAAATGCTAATGGGAAGCAGAATCCTTGATCAATTGTGCCCTCTGCTAATGAAACGTACCATTGAGTTGCTGGTAAAATACTACTTTAATTTTGAATTGGATATCTTTTTTCAGTGACAAAGTAAAGCGGTGCGTATAAGGTATGTCAAATATTTCGTTAAATCAGTCGTTGAAAGACAACAGGATCAAAGCAATGCGTATATTAGTGACACACTCAGATGAAATCCACATTGCTGCAAATCAAGCAGAAGTTTATGTTATATCTAATATCACTCTGAAAATATATTTCACAATGTTGTTTATGGGTATTGTCTCTGCGATTACATGAAAGAAAATTTTTGCAAATCTTGCCAACATTTGTTTCCAAATAATCTTTGAGAGTGTGATTAATGCAATAAAGCTCAAATGAGTCTACTAAAGTGGCTGCAAATCATAGTAAATATTGCGGCCGTGTTAAACACTTTGAAAAAATTGAATGAGAGTAATTTTCTAGAGTTGCATTGCATTATTTATTGTTAGGTTATCACATTTATGAAAATTAGTCATGATTTATCTGTCACTATGAATGCCATCATTTACTTCATGAATATAGTTAATACAAATCCAAACAATGTGAGATGACTTTTTTTCTTAATTTGGAAATGCAATAATAATTTCCAAATCTTGTTGCTGTACCTGAAAGGTAGTCAGATGTCATATGAAATGGTTTTAAGGAGAGGTAGTAGAGATTCGTAGGAAAATGGTTCAAAATTTTCTTTTCGCATAGAAGCAAAAATGATTTCGGCTAAAACTCTTCGAAGCTGTGCTCTAGCATGACAGCAATCCAGTGACTGAAACAAGTTAGAGATAAAAGAACTTATTTGCTGAAGAGAAATGTATATTTATCGCAGTGAATTATTGGACAAAGACCATTGTCCTCAACTTATCTCAAAGATTAGAGGATTTTTCGACAAACTGGAGAATTGGTATATTGAATTACGTGCTATTTTCTTCTCTCAGAATAAGTGAAACTGCAAATTCTACTACTAGTAACTTAATCGAACATATCGAAAAGTTTTCTGAGAATTTTAAGAAGAAATGCAAATAAAAGTAAACATAATCCGTTAGCAAATGTGTTTATGTATAATGCCCAAGATTTTTGGCATGAATTAAACGAAAATATGCTATTCTGTAAATGTTGTTTCAAACCTTTAATTTTCAATGCTTTTGGATATCACAAAAAATGCACAATGAAAGCAATACAAATCTTGTTTTCATTGGACAACATATTTTTGTGCAAACAATATTGTCTTGATTTGATACGCGATACGCGATATGTTGTTGATAATTCACCACGGAATTGATTCATTTCTAAAGAAATATAACAAAAATAGTATAAGTTTTATAGCTGTCCGTAAATTGCTTTGACCTAACTATATTCACTGTATTAAGAATTCTTACAATGTTGTTGAAAATCATATTTAATAAATTTATATATATATAAACACATACAAATAATCAGTTACAAAGTGGTTTCACCTCTCTACTGGGAAACATTAAAATAAGCAAGTTTCGAGTGTTTTCCAACGCTGCTGATCCACATGGGAAAGAGGCAAGCATCGATTACATCAACATAAAAGAGGTAGATGTAATTATTGGCATTGATGAGATAAACACGAACTCAGCATAGGACCCAAATGAATTTTTGGCCGTTATTTTAAAGACATGCAAGGAAGCTCTCCAAAAACCATTATAGATACTTTTTCAGAGATTCTTTCATATAGTAAACTTCTAGAACTGTTAAAAGAGCATATCATAGTCCCTGCCCATAAAGGAGATAGCGCAACAGATGCTATAACTTACAGGCATGTGCCTCTGAATTTACATGCTAGCAAGGCTATAGAACGCATTGTCAGAAGGAAGTTGATCATGTTACTGGAACAATATAATTTGCTCACAAACAAACTACATGGCATCGGTCCATGGGGACACTGCCTCACACAGCTACTACATTAGCAATGGTTACTGAAATAACAACTAAACCACACAAATATGGATGTGATATAACTACACTTTAAGAGGACTTTAACAATGTTGATTATGGGATATGTCACGAATTAGTATTACTGGAAAACTGAAGATTGTATATGTATATATATACACATATATACATGTACACATACATGCATATATATATATATTCTTGAAAATGTGCATATATATATATGGGAGAATATACGAAAAAACAACAACAGACGAGGACAGGTGGTGTAAATAACAAAAGGATGTATTAGTATGACGCTCGGGAATACGGAAAGTCTTTGACGTTTCGAGCTACGCTCTTCAACAGAAAGAATACGGAGACAAGGAGAAAAACACGGAGAAAAAATATTGAATAGTGTCCAGTCAACGGTCAATCATATATATATATATATATAGTTATGCATATATATAATATATATATATATATATATATATATATATACATATATATATATATGTGTGTGTGTGTGTGTGTGTGTGTGTGTGTATGTGTGTGTGCGTGTGTGTGTATGAATGTGCATGTATATTACATATATGTCTATAATATACATTATATGTACATACATGTATATATATATATGTATATATATATATATATATATGTATATATATATATATATATATATATATATATATATATATATATATGTATAGACATATATGTAATATACATGTTCATTCATACAGACACACGCACACACACGCACACACACACACACACACACACACACATATATTATATATACATAACTATATATATATA
The DNA here is from genome assembly GCF_046866305.1 of Octopus bimaculoides. Taxonomy (NCBI): domain Eukaryota; kingdom Metazoa; phylum Mollusca; class Cephalopoda; order Octopoda; family Octopodidae; genus Octopus; species Octopus bimaculoides. The sequence goes on from NC_142928.1 coordinate 142,138,447, forward strand.
TATATATATATATATACACACATTTTCAAGGAAAAAAAAAAGAAAATGGTGATTAGGAACTTAATAATTGTTTATAAGTAACAGTAAATTGATCATCTTCACTTACAGTTGTTTTAAATGTTTTCAATTAGTACTCATTAAGTATTATATTTGTGACATGAACACGATATCATCAGAGGGAAAATGATGTACATTTGGATGTTATATATGTGCTTATGAATTCATTTTAGTCTCCTACAATTGTTTATTGAGTATTAATAGAAACAGATGGAAGTGAAGATGACAAAGTTGCTGTTAATAATAAAGAAGTATTAACTGTCTCTTCTCCATTTCCTTTCCTTCTTTTAAATGAATATAAAATATGGTTTATATATATATATATATATATATATATATATATATATATATATATATATATATATATATAGATATAGATATGCAGGGCAGGGAATCGTCAATTAGTAATAAAATTAATAATTAACAATTTTGCCGGGTAGCTCAGTATGAAAAACCTTTTCTGTAAAAATATATATATATATATATATATATATATATATATATATATATATGAAGTTTAAATGAAGGCGTAGGAGTGGCTGTGTGTTAAGTAGCTTACGAACCAAATGGTTTCGGGTTCAGTCTCACTGCATGGCACCCTAGGTAACTGTCTTCTACTATAGCCTCGGGCCGGCCAAAGCCTTGTGAGTGGATTTGGTTGACGGAAGCTGAAAGAAGCCCGTCGTATATATGTATTCATATGTGTGTGTGTGTGTGTGCGTGTGCGCGTGTGTGTGTGTGTGCGTGTATGTTTGTGTGTCTGTGTCTGTCCCCCAATATAGCTTGACAACCGATGCTGGTGTGTTTACGTCCCCGTAACTTAGCGCTTCAGCAAAAGAGACCGATAGAATAAGTACAAGGCTTACAAAGAATAAGTCCTGGGGCCTATTTGCTAGACTAAAGGCGATGCTCCAGCATGGCCGCAGTCAAATGACTGAAACAAGTAAAAGAGTAAAAGTGTAAAAGAGTATTGAGAATACTGAGGGATGCTATGAATAATCTGAGACTTTTAGAACATTTCCGTTATTACTACAAATAAGAATAATTTCCGTGAACGTGTGGTGAATGGTCATTGACAGTTATTTCTTCAAATATAACGTAAACTACACACGTTTCACCTCAGGTCCGAGACACCCGTAATCGAGTTGCGTCATGTATTGCTTATCGGAACCACAGAATAATCGTCATGGTTACTCGAAACAGCATTCAGAAGTCATTTAGGAACTACTTGTCATTTACGCGGAATTCATTGAAAATAACATGAGGAATTGGGTAATCCCTTAGTTCATGGTTCAACAGTGCAATTAAATGCACTGAAATAGTACAGATATACTATAGTATAACACTAATATCCCAAAATATATATACATATATATGTGGGATCGATTTCTTAAAATGCCACTTTATTCTAATCGCACGTGAGCGAATGAAAGCATGTATGATTGTCTATACTTTGTGTTTTTCTTCTATACTCTGCGGCTTTATACTAAATTCATTCTGAGTTTAAACTTTGGATTTACATTTTATCTGACAGTTGAAGGTAAATTTACGGGGATTATAAAGATTTTTACCGGACAATTTAGTTAGCTAAATTTGATCGCTGCTGATTGCTTAAAACTATTCGCCCTGATATATCATCCGTTTTTCTTTACGGACATACATACGTAAATACATACATACATATACATACATACGTATACAAACACACACACACTCACACACACACATATATATATATATATATATATATATATATATACATAGGTTGGACAAAATAATGGAAACACCTTACAATTTCAAAAAAATTAATTTTAATGTGGAGTAGGACCGCCTTTGGCAGTAATTACAGCTTGAATTCTACGAGCTGTGGATTCATACAAAGTTTGAATTGTTTCCAAAGGAATTTCTGTCCATTCTTCAGCTAAAACATTCTCCAGTTCTTATAGTGATGATGGTGGTGGATATCGACTTCTTACTTGCTTTTCTAAAATGCACCATAAATAAATGTTCAATGATATTGAGATCTGGGGACTGTGCTGGCCAGATAAGATGTTGAACTTCACTAGAATGTTCCTCATGCCATTTAGTAAGAGCTTTAGCTGTGTGAATTGGTGCATTATCATCCTGAAAGATTGCTTTCCCTACGGAAACAGCTCTGCGACCATAGGATGAATATGATCAGATAAATGCTTAAATATTAATTCTTTCATGAAGGGAAACCATTGGGCCGGCGGATTTCCAAGATATAGCCCCCCTCCTCTTCCATGTTTAACAGTTGGAAGAAGGCAGTCTGGGTCAAATGCTTCTTTTAGATGTCTCCACACGTATAATCGGCCAGTGGTCAGAAATAAGGTAAAGGATTACACGTCTGAGAAAATAACATTCTTCCACTGCTCTAGGGACTAATTCTATAGGTTTTCATTCCACTCTAAATGCTATTCAAAGTTTGTCTTTGAAATTAGTGGTTTTCTAATTGCAGCCCTTCCGTGAAATCTGGTTATGTGCAGCTCCCGGCGAACAGTTTTTGTGGAAACTGGGTTTTCGAGGTGGTCATTAAGCGCTGCGGGTAATTTTGGTAGCTGTACTTTTGTGATCCCTTCTAACAATTCACGTAAGAATACGACAGTCCCTACCGGAAAGTTTTGGTTTTCTTCCGGAGTTTTGTTTCGACAAGGAGGTTTTTTCCCTCTTTTTCAAAGGCTGTCATTACTTTCGAGACAGTACCTCTCGATACATCAAGCATTTTGGCTGTTTTCATTGCGCTAGCACCTGCTATACGAGCACCAACAATTTCACCTCTTTGAAAGTCCGATAGATCTGTCATGTAAATGATTTTTAATTAGCTTTTTCTGAAAAGAAACAGAAATTGTAGCAAAACATATTATCTAACACTATTAATAAATCAAAAAATATAAAAATAAACAAGCTTCTGACGGTTTTATAGATATTTCAAACTTACGATGCTATGTGTTTCCATTATTTTATCCAACCCCTATATATATAAATATATATATATATATATATATATATATATATATATATATATATATATATATATATATATATATATATGGGGGGAATGTATAAATATAAACTGGTTCCTCTTTCAGATATACTGAGGTTATATTCGAGCCTGTATATAAGACATTCGTTAAAGTTTGTCATGGATACATTTTCTCGCTGTAGACACATACGTGTAAACACAGCACATCCATATTCGAATCTATACGTAAGCAGACAGTTGTATGGATGCATTCTGGAGAAGTTATCTCCTATCAACATCTGAGGTTGAAAGTGGGACACGTACCTGACTGCCTTGAAATATATCTCTCTTATTATATTCCAGTCTGCATATTGTAATTCTATCTATCTGTCTATGTACCAATCTCTCTCTCTCTCTCTCTCTCTCTCTCTCTCTCTCTCTCTCTATCTATCTATCTATCTATCTATCTATCTATCTGTCTATCTATTTGTCTCTTCGTGTATGTATGTATATATATATATATATATATATATATATATATATATATATATATATATATATATATATTTAAATATCTAGATATATAGTGAAAAAAGATATTTATATCAATGTTACTTATGACTGTTTGGAAATTTCCTGAGTATATATACTCAATGCTCACACACTACCATACACAAAATAACATAACACGGCTATTTCAATAAACAAAAGACTTACTATCACAATTATTACTTCAAACATTTACATCAAGAAGTCAGGTAGAACATCCTTCAGAAGATATAAAACGAAAATCATTAAGTCAATTTTTCTTCACAAGAGATACTACTTTAAAATGAGAAAAGGGTCATAAAGAGTGCTGCTCTGAACAATATTATGTATCTATCCTCCAGAGTCATTAAATATTCTCTATGAACTTAACATCATCTCATTAACCGCATAAAAAAGCTGTTTTCAATAGTCTTCAGCAAGTAGTCGTAAGAGAACCTACATATTACTTAGTATTCAGTGTATTATTTTTCGTTTGAAAGGCTACATATCATAAGGTTAGTCTTGTTAATCTATTCTAATGTATTAGATTCCCCTATGGCATATAAATGTGTCGTTACATATTTACTATTCGTGATTTTATCATCAGGAAACGAATGTATATTAACGATAATTCCAAATGTTTGATGTAACTGTAATATCAATAGCCACGTTGTAAACACCAATTTAATGGTTCCCCGATGCATACCAATGAAAACCATCATCTCTCCACAGAAATCCACAAACATACACGCAGAAATATATATCAATATCACATACATATATCTATATCCTCATGGTTATATACTTACATACATACACACACACACACACACACACACACACACATACACACACACACACATATATATATATATATATATATATATATATATATATATGCATGTATCTATATAAATATATGTATAGACAAATATATATATATATATACATACATATATATATATATATATATATATATATATATATATATATATATATATATATATATATATGCATGTATCTATATAAATATGTGTATACACAACATACAGACTCACACACGCGCGGACACACCCACACACACACACACATACACGCACACACATACATGAAGGCATGCATATATGTAGTAGGTGTATATATTTTTGTGTAGATAGACAGAAACAGAGGGGATAAAGAATGAATGAGAAAGAGAAGGTAAGGAAGTGTGCGTAAATAGAAAGGGAGAAAATGAACGTGAAAACGAACAAACGTGGTAATACAGAAGGTATTTGAATTATGAATAAATGAAGACTAGTGGTAAATATGTGGTAAAGGGTTCTGTATTTCGTTTGGGCGTACGGATAGGTGTTGTTTTATTTTTGGGGAATAACCATTTGGGGAAACCTAAGGGCGTTGTTTATTATGATTGTATATACAGACGTATATACATTTATATAATCCCAAACTTATCTTACAATACTATTATCCGTATACCTGTTGCACAAACACCTCCTCTCATATATATTGCTTTGAAATTTTGGCAGAAGTTCAGTAATTTCGAGGAGAGGCGAAGTCAATTATATTGACTCCAGGGCTCAACTGGTATCTTAGTTTATTGACCCTGAAAGAATGGGAAGCCAGGTTGAATTTGAATTCAGAACGTAAAGAGGTACGAAATGCCACTAAGCATTTTTGCACGTTGTCTTAATCAATGGTTTCAAATTTTGGCACAAAATTAGTAGTTTCGTGAAAGGGGGCAAGAAGATTGCATCGACCCCATTGCTCAACTGCTAATTATTTTATGGACATTGAAATGATAGAAGGCAAAGACTATTAGAGCAGAATTTGAACTTAGAACATAAAGACGTACGAAATACCGATAAGCATTTTGCGGACATGCTAACAAAATATATTACTGTAACATTTATGGAGCCAAAACCCATCTCCAATGTACGGGCAATGAAAATGCATTTTCACACGTACATGGTGTCGGAAATGGAGGCGTTATTGAATATTTGAAAGTATTCGAAATTTCAAACTTTGAGGACTGTTCTGGTGCTAAAGAATCCTAATAAAACTTAAAATTTAGAGACGTATGAACTTATGCAACTGATTTGCTTTCCTTTCTCAGAAAATTTATTTTATATGAATACCTATTTTCTATGACATGTAGACACAATTTTTCTATCATATGTAATTTATGCTCCCTCCTACATCAAAACAACCTCACTTTCATCAAATTGATTTATAGGAGACAATGTTTTATTCGACAAATACATAGATATATGCATATGTGATGTGTGTATGTATATATATCTTATTTGGTTTAGCCATCAGACTGCGGCCACACTGGAGCACTGCCCTGAAAAGTTTTTAGTCAAATACATTCACCCCAGTACTTAATTTTGTTAAGCCTGGTATCTATTTTAACGGTCTCTTCCGTCGAACCTCTAAGTCACTGGTACATAAGCACACCATCAACAGTTGTGAAGTGGTGGTGCGGGATTGGGATGAATAGACACCAAGATATATGCATGTATAGATATATGCATACGAGGAGTTTCTTTCAGTTTCCGTCTAACAAATCTACATTCGTGGACTTGCTCATCTCGGGGCTATATAAGACACTGCCCCAGGTGTCACGCAGTCAGACTGAACATGGAACCATGTGGTTGGGAATCAAACTTCTTATACACACAGCCACTCTTGCCTCTTGCGTATGTATTTGTAAATGTACCTACAGGGTGCGATGGGTAAATCGTCACCATTTTATATTTCTAATTTCGCGCATGCGCATTGGTTGTTTTTGATTTTTGTTGGCTACACATTGTGGAAGATTAAGTTGGGCACCGTCTGTGAGAGAAAAAAAAAAGCAGCATGACACACATTACTCTGCCAGGAATTTTGAAACGACACATTGTCCTGCTTGGCATTCACTCCGGAAGCTCCAACAAGAACAAACAAGAGTGATTCAAATCAAAAATTCAGTCAACCTCATGATGTTCGGAGTGTTCACTCGTGATGGCGACGTTATGCCCCAGTTCATCGTCCCATACGGCTTCAGACTCAACACGGAGTGCCTGGAGTAGGCTGTGCTCCCTTGGGTGAAGAGGGTGGCTGTAATTTTGGTAAATATATCTGTTAAGTTGCGAAGTCAGTGTAATTTTCACTATATATATATATATATATATATATATATATATATATATATATATATATATATATATATATATATATATATATATATATATATATGTCGTATGATCCAATAAGTATTCGGCCTTTTGCCATAGTACCAAAGATAAAGCATATTCAATGAATGCGCTTAGTGCAGATTGATCTTGAACTCTGCTGTCCATGCGCACTAAGTTTTAACTCACTAGCTTACTTCTGATGTTTATAGCAGTGCTTTGAAAGAAGGTGTGTAGCATGCGATAGTCGCATTGACCATGATAGAGAAACTTGAGCAGAGAATCTACATCGAATTTTGCCAAAAGCATGGCGATACTTGCTTAGAGGCCTACACAAAGTTTTCAAAATATTTTTATCGTTCTTTACATAAACAAAACGTTGTGCAACTGAAATCCGAGTGTCAGTTTGGTCAAGTGAAAGCCGTTTTGGCACAAACGTGACAGACCTGTGTTTCCTAACCAAATCTTCAACGATATAGACTGAACTGAACCGTAACTAATCTGGACATCCTCTGATAACTCACGGATGGATGCTGATTCAACGATTTATTCTCACAGCACATTTGCGATGTTTTTCTTTAGTTCTGCTGGTTGCTGGTGTCCTAGAACGTTCATCAATATCGACGTCTTTTGGCCATCTTGGAAACGTCTGAACTACACAAACACTTGCGTGCGGCTCATACATTCTCCTCCATATACATTCTGCAATATTTCGTAGGCTTCATAGCCTGAATGGCCATGACAGCTTTCTATGTCATAACCAACGCGACAATCACGTTACAGACGTTCCATCCAAGCACTGCTGTAAATAGGCCAATCTTTGACAATCGGCCTCACTCTATGCGCTTTAGCTTCGTTACTATGGTAATAGTCCGGAAACTTATTGATCAAACCATATAGGCATGGCTGTGTGGCAATAAATTTTCCTCTGTATAAGTATAGAGCGAACATAACCATAATTCATAACTATAAAACTTGACGAACCAAAGCGTTTGCGAGCGGATATGGTAGACGGATATTGTATGCATACTCACACATTTATACATACATAAATACACACACATATATATATACATATACTCGTGTATTTGTGCATGTATGTGTGTATTTCTGTTCTGTTAGTTTCCTCCACCGCTTGACAACTGGTGTTGGTTTGGTTATGTCGCAGGCAAAAAGAGAGTCAGAAAAATAGCATAAATGGCAAAGTCAAAAGACTGAAAAATAAAAAAAATATAAAATAATACATAGATATGTGGAACCCATTAGGTATTTAAAAAAATTACAATGCTCACCGGGGAAGTACTATATTACAGTTATCGATGTTACTGTAATAGTTTCTGCTCTGCTCTGGTGAAGCAGATATATAATGAAAGTCATTCTTATTCGAGCATATCGTTTTTCTGCATACACACACATATATATATATATATATATATATATATATATATATATATATATATATATATATATATATATGCATACACACAAACACACACACACACATATATATATATGATATGTATGCATATCTAGAGAGAGAGAAAGAGAGTGAGATGTAGATAAACACAATATATATGCACGTATATACATTATAGAAAGATTATGCGATTAGATATAATACATTTTTATAACTACATATATTCAGAAGGTATATATATATACTTATGTTTATGGAGAGCATACAGAATACTAAGGAAGGGGAGTTAGTATTTCATCTCGACAGTTGTTTCTGGAAGTTCGGACTTACGTGATAATCATAATGTTGATAATCAGCAAATGAAATGTGCAAAAGATATTGGGTATTGAACCACTAAATAGCCACATAGATACATCGTTATAAGCTCGGTTTCGTCTGTCAAGGGAAGGGTGGCTAAAGTCAGCATTATCAGGAGAATATAGCTTCTCCCGAAATTTTCTTGATAAAGGATGCCGAAATGATATGTGTGTGCGTGTGTATGTGTTTGTGTGTGCATAAGGAAGCATGTATGTATTTATATATTTATATAAGTCTGCGATCTCCAATACATGTTAAAGTTGGGAAATGAAATCGTTCCGATGTGTAGTATTAGATTCGTGACCTCAGTTGTCTCGCTCGAACGACTACGTATATTCATACCTTATTGGCTCAATCTTGAAAAGTGTAGGTGGCATAAAGTCACCGGATATCAATAACTGTTTGAGGAGTGTTGTTATAGATGTTTGTGGAATTGTTATTAAGTGGGGGGTTTCCGAGTAATGCGCCTGCTAATGTCATGTAGGGTGAGTTGCTTTGAAGCATTGATAAAATTAAAAAAAGATATTATATCTCCATGGTGTCTTGTTATTCAGATTCTTTGTAAGAAATATTTCGATTGTACCCATGATGGCAATAAGTGTTAAGGCAATTAATCTCTATGACGTCTCTAAATGCAAGCTCGTAGGAGTAATTATATTTGTCTAGTGTAAAGCATGGATGCGGTTAGTCGAACTGAAATATATTCCCGAAACCATGCATGCAGAAACAATTAAGTCCCACGAAAAAATCACTTTTAAAATTATATGTTCAGTTTTATTTATTTATTCATTTATTTATTTTTATTTATTTATTTCACGAATGTTTAGCGGGTGACGTATTTGTGTGCCTAACACAGTCACATACTTGTGTTGAAATGTGTTGTAGATTTAATAACTTTTCATGTGTCTAACTACAAAGACAGACATGACGGAGGAAGGAAGAACGAAAAGGCGGAAGTGATACAAAAAGACGATAAAAATAGTAAGAGACTAAAACAACGTGATGAGTTAGTGTAACTCACAAGTATATGGTGTTGGCAATTTGCGGTCCTCGTATTTGTTTGAACATTTTTTTCTCATCACTGTCTCCTACATAACTTCAGAACTGTCATACATATTATAGACACAGTAGGTCTTCTGTCAATGTGCTGACTTCTTACGAGATGTATGGCACGCGCTCTTCAGAGAAATATCTATTGCCTAAGTATGTGTGTTTGTGTGTGGTGGGGTTATCTTTTGTGATTAAGCAAAATTTTGAAGGAAAACGACGGATAAATTTTTAATATATCTTTAATTTTTGTAGGAGCAAAGCTTTCTTCTAAAGTATTTTCAAATTCATTGTGCCTTGAGATAAATGCTACAAATAAGCTCATATTGCACACACTTATGAGCAAAATATTACAACTGTAACCATTTTATCTTCTGTTCGGTTTTTTGTAAGCCACACTTTGTTAACATTTTCTGTCAACTGATGGCAATTTCGATGCGATTGAACAAGCAATTTTGAGGGACAAACACAAACACACACACACAAACAGTTCGGTCACTGACCATGTAACACCTCAGCTCGTAAGTTACCCCATTATTACGTTTTTGTCTTGCTATTACATGTTTTATTATGAACTCCCTGAAGAGAAATAAATGAGGACTCCAACAGCTCTTTCTTCTTTGTGAAAGACGATCATTTATTTCGAAACATATATGTAGGAATTAAAGGAACTTTCATCGACATGCGTTTTGCTCCATTTATTATTATCCATATATATATATATATATATATATATATATATATATATATATATATATATATATATATATATATATATATATATATATATATATATATATATATATATATATGCTTGTACACAAAACATACATAGATATTGGTTCTCTGCAACTTAATATGATAAAGGAGACCATTATGTATATTCGCGCTATGGACATATTTAAATAAGTTAAGAAAACATTTCTTGAAATATCTCTAATTTGCAGTTGTATTTAGTTATAAGTCTCAGCCATATGAACACCTCCTTTCATTTAAAAGTACGACATTGATATATCTATGGAGAAGTAATATGGGATATTTTGCTATGCTATTTGCACTCTAAAATCGTATCTTACAGTATTTATTGAAATAGACTTGCAGTTATTTGGTAACTATTTCTAGCATGTCGAGCAACAACTTAGGGGTATATGCGTAATTGTATGTCCCTAACTACTACTACTACTACTACTACTACTACTACTACTACTACTACTAAGGTGACGCGCTACCAGCATCGTTAGCACGCCGGATAAAATGCTCAGCGGTACATCGTCCTACTTTACGTTCTGAGTTCAAATTCCGCTGAGGTCGATTTTGCCTCTAATTTGTTTTTTTTTGCAGATGATTAACTGAGTGCTAGCCGAGCACTGGAGGGTCGATGTAATCAAGTAGTTCTTCTAAGAACAAAAACAACGATGACGACAATGGCGACGAAAACAGCAACAATAATAATATTTGACAATTAGGATTGAAGGCAAGTTCAGAATGCTATATTTGCTAGAGAACACTAGATATATAGCATTAACAGCAAAACTATCTATGTTTAAAGACTTTGACTGTCTTCATTTAAGCAACATAATAGAATTACGATGTCAAGAAATGTAGAGGCAAAGCAGAAATTTCAAATAATTGAGAGGAGTAACAAAATTAATCAAGGGCATCAAAAGCCTTTGGAAAAATCTGATTCGGCAGCAATAAACCAACGAAAATGAAACCGCAAACAAATGCAATGCAGTAGTAAGAACTAAATAACGTTATCAAAATTAACACAGCTGACTTTCAGCAAATAGGAAAGAATCGTACAAAACAAATTAGATCAAAGAAAGAGGACGGAAAAAAGAAATAAAATATCAGAGAAATAAATAAATAATATATATCAGAGAAAAGTGACAGAAGCGATATCACGAAACAATTACAAGCTCAACAAACAAAAATACAAACACGGGAATATTTGTTTCCAGTGAAGAGAAACAAGAAAATATATAAAGCGCACCATTGCATTAAGATATAATTTCTGATAATAGTGGCATGTGTATCTACAGAAATGAAAGCAACGACTAACACACAAAAATCCTATAGAAAGGTGCACAAAAATAACATCAATGACAACAGGAATGACAGTGGTAAAAATAAATACGATGGCAAAAACATTAACGTAGTGATAACCTATTGATACGTAGCTTGCAACAATAAAATAGAGAAACTACGTTAATGGATACAAAACTCTGTGACAATAATGACATCAGTAACAACATTCAGGAAAATAAATATAAGAAGATAAGCAACAAGTAAAACTCGAGTATAAAATCGCACCAGCAAATCAATTACTACAATAATCCACTCTCAGATAAAAACCGGGAATGTTAATATTGAAGACATTAGAAAATAGACACATCCTGCCTTTTGAGACGACATCTGCTATCCGGCAATTGTGAGATTTCTCTAAATTAGGGCCACATTTAGGAAACTTACGGCATATGCCAAACTTGTAAATCAAATAGAAATAATGCTTCACATACGCTAAACGATGTGGAATTTTAATTGTTTTTTATGGTTTAACCTCATATTTTGTCTGATCAAAGAGATCAGTGATCACAAACGTTGCATTTGTTCTCACTTAGTTTTTCATGTATTGTTCGCCGAGGATTCAAACACCCAATGTTTCAATGTTTTTTTACTGTAGGTGCGATTTAGAAGATTCAGCTGTTATAACTAGCAAGTCGGCCTAATTGCTTTTGCTTAACATACAATAACATATGAAACACGCATATGGACATATGAATACCAGCCGTGACCATAGCGTTTCTTTGGGAAATATCTTGCAATTATATTATGTAAATTCTTCTATGTTTAAAATCAAAGCACAAGTTGTAATTTGAGAGGAAAAAAAAGACAGAAAAAGATTTGCTTGCTATTTGTAGCTGAACGCATGGAGACGGTGTCTGTTGTCCGCAAGTACTTAGGAGTTTAGTGTAAATTTGAAGCTGATTAACTCAGTTTTGAGGGACAATTTAGTGATGTAAGAATTGTTAGGACATAACATGAAGTAAAATTAGAACGTAAAGCGCGGCTTCATTATACGTTTACCTATATTTTATGCAGGAATATTTTCTAATAGAAAACAATATAATAAAAAGGACTTTGAAAGAAATAACAAACAGTCGAGGGTAAATATAACCTTCATGACTTTGAAGACAACAAACAGGCATCAAACAATACCGATAACAGTAAACCAGTAAACACAGTAGCAACAGAATACTAAAACTGCGACAACTGAAACAATTTATAGTGCTTCTGCAGTGTAGTTACTACTACTACTGCTACTACTACTACTATTACTACTACTGCTGCTGCTGCTGCCGCTGCTACAGCTGCTGCCACTGCTGCTACTGGAGCTACTACTACTACTACTACTACTACTACTACTACTACTACTACTACTACTACTACTACTACTACTGCTGCGGCTGCTGTGACTGCTGGTGCTGCTGCTTCTGCTGCTGCTATTACAGCTACAACAGCAGCAAAACATCTACTACTGCTACTGCTACTACAGAAGAGATACATTTCTTTAGAGGTAGTAAGAGAAAGGTTATTTACAGTATTAACAGCATTGAAATGGGAGGTAAAAAAAAAAACAGACACGAAAATGTTGGAAAAACACTAACAGCCTTTGAAGTAAAGAAGCCCCATTCAGTGATTTTGCAAATGATAAGGAATTGCAAGCATAGATGGATTTGGTTAAAGAAAAGTATTGAAGAAAAAGAACGTGGAATTTATTTTAGCAGCAAAGAAATAGGCTCTAAGGCTAATTTCGACTGAGGAATGGTAGATATGCAAAACTATATATCTAAATATATAATGGACAACGAAACCATCGAGACTTTAGTTCTCATTGTATTTGAAAGCCCAGAGTTAGCTCAACACTAGAGAAAAAGCTTCTGAAAAAATGCATTTGATTTGTATGACGTAATTTGGGTTTGCATGTACAAAAGTAAGAATTACCCAATTGGCGGGTAAAAAAAAAAAAAATTGACGGGGTTATGATAAGGCCAATGATACAATGTGCATTTATAACTGACAAAGAAATTGAGTAAATTGAGAGTAAATTTTGTGGTGAATACATGCAAGCAGAACACTTTTGCTTCGATAAATAAGAAACTCGTAGAACGATCTCGAAACAAGAAAGCAGATATGAACGGCATTGTTGTTGTTGGCAATCCGTCGCTTACGATGTCGAGGGTTCCAGTTGATCCGATCAACAGAACAGCCTGCTCGTGAAATTAACATGCAAGTGGCTGAGCACTCCACAGACACGTGTACCCTTAACGTAGTTCTCGGGGATATTCAGCGTGGCACAGTGTGACAAGGCTGACCCTTTGAATTACAGGCACAACAGAAACAGGAAGTAAGAGTGAGAGAGAGTTGTGGTGGAAGAGTTCAGCAGGGTTCGTCACCATCCCCTGCCGGAGCCTCGTGGAGCTTTAGGTGTTTTCGCTCAATAAACACTCACAACGCCCGGTCTGGGAATCGAAATCGTGACCCTGTGGCCGCGAGACCGCTGCCCTACCCACTGGGCTATTGCGCCTCCACTATGAACGGCATAGAGGGACATTAATAGGTGACGGAGTAACAGTAGTGTTTCTCAACTAGACCTCGTACTGTGAACTGTTAGGAAACAGTTATAACACTACCATAATTTCACACTATAACTAAAACAACATTAACAGCAGCAATAATAATAATGATGGTTTCAAATTTTGGTACAAGCCAAGCAATTTCGGATGAGGGAGAAACTTCATTATATCTACCCCGCTGCTTATTTCATCGACCCGGAAAGGGTGAACGGTAAAGTCAAACTCGACAGAGTTTGAACTTAGAGCTTAAAGCCTGACTGCCTTTATGTAACAACAACAACAAGAACAACAACGACGACAACAGCAGCAGCAGCAAAAATAATAATAATAAAAATTGCAACAGTGAGCATTACTTAGAACTACACGCATATTGCGTAAAGTACTGCCTGTCCGAGTTCCTAGTTGTGACTAGACACAATATGTTCAATCAACAACCTCACAGTATTGTATACAGCGTGACGTCAATAATAATAATAATAATAATAATAATAATAATAATAATAATAATAATAATAATAATAATAATAGGGTATACTGGGCTTCGTATATTTTACCCCAGTGTCACTTTGATGGCATACACTGTTCTCTAATTCAATAATAATACTAATACTAATAATACTAATAATAATAATAATAATAATAATAATAATAATACTACTACTACTAATAATAATAATAGGGTATACTGGGCTTCGTATATTTTACCCCAGTGTCACTTTGATGGCATGCACGGCTCTCTCACTCAATAATAATAATACTGATTTCAAATTTTAGCACAAGGCCAGCAAGTTCGGATGATGAGTAAGTCGATTATATCGACTACAATATTCCCCGAAGGATAGAAAGCGAAGTCGATCTAAGCAGAGAATATCACCAATAGTGATGCCGACAGTGAGTGGAATGTGATATCAAAAGTGACTAGGAATTCCTCTCAACACTTGTGCTCGTGATCAGAGATGCACATTTCGTCAGCCAATAAGGGGCCTGCTCAACTGGTTAAGTCAAGCAACAGACAATTAAATCTGTGGTAGTGAGCAGAATATTTGTTGTAGCCCATCTCTTATACCAAGACGAAATATGTACATAATAACACTTCCAATCAGTTAAGACCAGAAGACATGAGAACCACTCCTTGGTACTGCTTCAGGGCATTTCTTCTTCTTCTTCTTCTTCTTCTTCTTCTTCTTCTTCTTCTTCTTCTTCTTCTTATTATTATTATTATTATTATTATTATTATTATTATTATTATTATTATTATTATTATTGTTGTTATTGTTGTTGTTGTTGTTGCTGTTGCTGTTTTTGTTATTATTATTATTATTATTATTATTGTTGCTGTTGTTGTTGTTGTTGTTGCTGTTGTTGTTTTTGTTATTATTATTATTATTATTATTATTATTATTATTATTATTATTATTATTATTATTGTTATTGTTGTTGTTGTTGCTGTTGTTGTTTTTGTTATTATTATTATTATTATTATTATTATTATTATTATTATTATTATTATTATTATTATTATTATTATTGAAGGCACATGGCCTGATAATAAGGCTGTTGCATTCACGATCGATAGGTCATGGTTTCAAAATCCTGGAACAGGTACCACTTCGTGCTTTGGAGCAAAACACTTCATCTCACGTTGCTTTGCGATGCCTTCAACACCTGGCCTGTGGTATACCTTGCTACTGTTCAGGCAACGTCGATTTGATGGAGGGAGTGAGATAATGTGCGGCACATGCATTTGATCACTATAAACAATCATGCGAGCAGGTCGTCGGCAAAAGCTGAAAACTCATTCTTCGTCTTCGACAGTATAGACTATCTTTATTATTAAGTACGCCATGCTTATAGTAACGTTTCCCGCCGAATGAAATGCTTATACATGTCAAATTCCTTAATCGTCAGTATTTATGTTCTGGGTTCAAATTTCGCCAAGGTCAATTTCATCTTTTATCCTTTCGGGGTCGATAAAATTCAGCACCAAAATTACGGGCCTTGTGCCAAAGTTTGAAACCATTATTATTATTATTATTATTATTATTATTATTATTATTATTATTATTATTATTATTATTATTATTATTATTATTATTATTATTATCATTATCATTATTATTATTATCATTATCATTATTATTATTATTATTATTATTATTATTATTGAGCAAAACACATCATCTCACGTTGTTTTGCGATGCCTTCAGCAAACTGGCGTGTGTTATACCTTATTATTATTATTATTATTATTATTAATATTATTATTATTATTATTATTATTATTATTATTATTATTATTATTAAAATAATTAATATTATTATTATTATAATTTTATTATTATTATCATTACCGTTATCATTATTGTTATTGCTGTTATTATTATTATTATCATTATTATTATTATTATTATTATTATTATTATTATTATTTTTATTATTATTATTATTCTAGCTGTAGAACGTAAGAAAACAGAGCGGGAAAAAAATTTAGTTAACAAACTAGACGAGGCTCTTAGGACAGGCATCGCAACCGCCGTGTTAGCAGCGAAGTTGGCCCTCGACCAACACTTTGATGCCAGGCATGAAGGCTGCGTTGTCAGAGCTAAAGCACTTTCGGTAAGCGGGGAGGGGACTAAGGCCGCTCGATGGGCCCGCGTGGTTGAGGCGAAGCGTGGCAACAGAGCGACCATTCGGTCTTTGGTGGACCAGAACGACTGCGAGATTTCGGAACCGAAGCAGATGTGTGCAGCCTTTCAGCAGCACTCTGCTCAATTATTCGGGACGACGGTAGGACGGACGACGGAACAGACTTCGGTGTGTACCTAGACGGCCTGCCGGAACTCTCGACCAGCGAAGCCGAGTGCTGCGAAGGACCCATATCTGCCTGGAAAGTACAGGAAGCGATGAAAGGCTGCACAAGAGGTAGATCACCGGGTTTGGATGGTCTGCCTTACGAGCTT
This sequence comes from Octopus bimaculoides, assembly GCF_046866305.1. Lineage (NCBI taxonomy): Eukaryota > Metazoa > Mollusca > Cephalopoda > Octopoda > Octopodidae > Octopus > Octopus bimaculoides. The sequence goes on from NC_142928.1 coordinate 142,155,606, forward strand.
TATACGTCAATGCCAGACTTGTTTGCGGGCGTCTTGACAAACGTCTACTGCAACTGGTAACAAAACGGGAGAATTCCTGCTTTTGTTTGTCGAGGAGTGGTGGCTTTGCTGAGAAAGGACCCAAACAAGGGGGACATTATAGGGAACTTTAGGCCCATCACTCTGCTCAATACAGAGTTGAAGATCTTGGCCAAGGTGCTAACCAAGAGATTGGCGCCTGTCGTGGGCAAACTGATCGGCAAGGCACAGACATGCGCCGTGTCGACCAGGTCTATCCACGACAAGCTCCATCTCATGCGCTACATCATAGAGAGGGTGGGTAACGAAGCTGGCGCGGGTGGGGCTTTGATCAATTTAGATCAGTCTAAAGTCTTCGATAGGGTCGACCATCGATACCTGTCAGCTGTTCTCAAGGCAGCTGGCTTCGGTCCGGTTTTCCGCGGGTGGATAGCTGCTTTATACAGCGGCATCTGCTCGGTCATACGGGTGAACGGACATCTATCGGAACCGTTCAACATCTCGCGTTCGGTTCGCCAAGGGTGTCGTCTCTCCTCCCTTCTGTATTGACTCTCGAGCCATTACTGCGGCAGTTGGAGATTTTGAGGGGCGTCCCGCGCGATCTGTGATGTGGAAGGAGCGTGTCTGCCTATTCCGACGACGTCACCGCGATGGTGTCGAGCCACAGGCATATTGACCTGATTGGCGAGACACTAAACGAGTATGAAGCAGTGACAGCTGCGAAAATTAACACGGAAAAGTCAGACGGACCCGTTAAACTGCTCGGGGTCTGGTTCGGTCCGCACCTCCAGTTGGAGAAAAACTGGGAAGAAGTGACGAACAGGGTGGCCAACCTCACCCAGAAATGGGCTGAGAGGAAGCTTTCCTGGAAAGGTCGAGCGGAGGGTCAGGTACCACTGGTCAAGCGCTCCATCTGCTGTCAACAGCCGCTGAACGGAGGCCTTGGCATGCCGTGGTTGCTGATGCGCAAACATGCGCTCAGGCTACGACATCTCAAGCGTTTCCTGGACGGTGAACAGGTGTGGTCGCCTTTCGTCAGATGCGATTTTCCGCAGGTCGTTTCTTTAACAGAACTGCAATTCTGGATCAAATGTAGACTGAGAAAAGGCGCTTGCCACCTCGAGTGCCGCCAAGCTCTCACCGCCCCCAGTCAGGCGTTCTATAGAGGGTTAGTGGGATAATCAGCTAAACAGTCTGTTCAGGAGAACTTTCGGGCCGGGGCCCATGGATAATTTCCAAAGGTCCCTCGCCTGGCAGTGCTACCGAGGTGCGCTACCTGTTCGAGATAAACTCTACCGACATGGAAGTGCCGTCAACCGGGCCTGCCCGAGGTGCGCTCAGGACGACGAAACCGTTCTGCACGCACTCGTCCAGTGCCCGAGCATTGCAGACCTGTGGGTCTAAATCGAACAGCTTCTGTCACGTGTAGGACGGATCCGGCTATCAGCTGAATCCATCGTGAGAATTGACCCGCCGATCTCCTTTAACCGGGAGGGCAAGTCAATTTTCCTATGCCTAGTGGCTGTAGCGAAAGAGGTGATATGGTGGACCCGTTTGAAAGGGCTAAAGACAGATACTTTCCTCTTTGGTCAAGGCCTCATCAACTATTTCAAGTTCCACTTGAAAAGGACGATGAGAGTAGAGAGGGAAGTGCTGTCTCATAGCAAATTCGTTGAAAGATGGGTGACTGTTGGAAGAATGGCTAGTATAAACGGACCAATTCTGAGAATACACCTGTAGAAAAAAAAAAAAAAAGGTAATGTAAAAGGAGAAAGGGCTCTATACTTCTTTCTCAATTTTTCTGACCAGGCTCCCGTGGTTTTATGGGTTTTTCCACGTGTAACCTTTCCTTTTTCGAAGCGCCTCCCCCTTTGGGAGTTCTACTTATTTATTTATCTATTTATTTATTATATCTTTCTCCGTTTTCTTCCTCTGTTTAGACGAACTTTCCTACCTTTTCGGACAAAACCTTTTGTAACCTTCGTCCTGTCTTTGTCCTTATATGTTTTTATTTGATATTAGCCCTTGCGGCCAATAAAACGAATTAATTATTATTATTATCATTACATGCGGCGTGCTGATAGAAACGTTTCCCGTCGGACAAAATACTTAGCAACATTTGGTCCGTCTTTACGTTCAAATTCTGACGCTTGCCTGATGAAAATTAGCGGTTAAGTCGACCCTAGTAATTCGCTGGCACTTTATTTTATCAACCTTGCATTTATGAAGGTCATGTTTACCTTGCCTGAATATGAACTAAAACTGTCTAATGTCAGAACATATATTGCAATGAAATAGGCAACGCTAACGAAACTGTCTAACACCCATCATTTTCTCACAGCTAATGCATTAACCATCCTATGTTGAATTTATATATATATATATATATATATATATATATATATATATATATATATATATATATATATATATATATATACGCGCACATACGCGCGCACATACACACATACACACATATATATATAAAGGAGTGGGTAACTTTTAGAATGGGAGAGAAAAATAAAGCTTGAAAATGATAATACTTGTGAGCGTTGAAATAGAAATAGCGTAGTATAGATGAAGATGGCTTCGTGAAGTAATAATTGAAGTCACTAACTTAGTTACTGTGTGAATCAAAATGAGAGAAGAAAAACAATTATGCGTGTGTGTGTGTGTGTGTGTGTGTGTGTGTAAGTATGACTGTGCATCTATGTATGTATCCTCTTGGTATATTGAATATTTCTGCTACTTTCAAATTAGTATTTGCTTCATTTTCCCATCGTTTGTAGTTTGGCTAAATTTCGTTTCGTTTAGAAGTGATTTTGTTTTGATTTTCTATTTTTTGCTTTACTAATACATTTTGAGGGATTTCAGATATATTCTCTTGAAAAGAGAAAAAGTAAATAAATAAAACTCTTTTATTGTTCGTGTTTTTACACATGTCAGATTCCTTAATTGTCTGGCAGCCTGTCTTTACAGATGTTATTTTCAATAACACGCCTACCGAAAATATTTTACATGTATGTATGTATGTATGTATGTATGTATGTACGTATGTGTGAGTATATGTATGTATGCATGTATGTATGTATGTATGTAGATTATCTGTTGGTATGAGTGCGTGTGTTGGAGATTATTCAACCCGAGTTTTTACCGCTCAAAAGCAGACTCTGTAGGAACTGGAAAATACATAATAGAAAAAGATATGAGGAATGGGTAAATTTGTACCCAGAGAAAAGGGTGTGTGTATGTATATATACGTATTTACGCATTTCTCAGTGCGTACGCTTCGCCCTCGTCTCTCGCTCAACTTCTCTCTCTCACTCTGTCTCACACACACACACATACACATAGACATAATTGTTTTGCTTCTCTTATTTATACAGTAACATATATAAGTACACACACACACACGCATACAAACACATACACATACACACACATACACATACATACACACATTTACGCACACACAGTCACATCCGCTCAAGCAAATTCATGAAGACTAAAACGCATAACAAACACACGCGTGCGGGCTCATGTACACTCATACACACGCATACATATTCACACGCAGATGCCAGCATACACGTACGTCTGCACAATAAGCATGGATATAAAGCAAAGAATGGAGAATAATGCGTTTCTTTCGTATATTACCAAATTTCTGATTATAGATAAAATACGAAAACGAGAAATATGTAGACTCGATGAAAGAAACGAAAAACAATGTTAGTTATGAAGAGAATGAAAGAAAGGAAGGAAAGAGATAAAGAGTGAGAGAGAGAGAGAGAGAGAGAGAGAGAGAGAGTAAGAGAGAGAGAGAGAGAGAGAGAGAGAGTAAGAGAGAGAGAGAGAGAGAGAGAGAGAGAGAGAGAGCGAGTGAGATGAAAGACAGCGAGATAGAGTAAGAGAGAGTGAGAGAAAGAAAGGTGATGCTTGTAATTACATTATCAAAACAAAAAGAGAGTTAAAACAAGTGACTAATATATATAGGCAATGAATTCAGTAACTGGAACGAAGCAGAACTAATAGTTTCTTGTCATTTTCTTTGAATCTATCGCTATTTGAATAAAGTTATTTGCAATTTCACTTACGGATTAAGTGTTTTACATGATATTCTAAATATGTTTGTAACAAAACAATTGATTTACCACATATAATTATCTGATATTATGGAAGGATATATTCTTTTGTAGACAACGAAATTTTATATTCTTTTGTGGTTTGTGGTATATTTTAGGTTCACTTATTCTTTTCTTTTTTCTTTACCTTTGTTAACATAGTTCTTAGAAAGATCTTCTCTAAATATATTTATTTTCATTGTTCCTATGTTCGGTAAGTTATACAAGAAAGATTTCTAATTGTAGTTTTCCCGTTCGAAAGCGTGTATTGTACAATGCTACAGTGTAAAGCTATTACATATATCGGGGTATTTTGAGAATATATGCTAGCTTCATTCAGTTATATAAACTTCTTTCCACATTGCATCATATATTCATTGTATTCAAAATAGTATACTGTTTTGAACATGACTATCATTGAATAAGGATCCGGTGAATCTGCCAGAAGATGGGGAAGGCAGGGTTTGTTTCTGTGCGAATGTGTGGGAGAGAGTGAAGGTATACATTCTATAAAGAATGGTTGTGTATAATGGTAGGAGAAAAACAGTTTCGGTACAAATCTATTGAGTTTTTATATTGAGGTTTGCGATGAAATATATTTGCTGCTAAACTACAATAAAAACCAGCCTATTTACATGTGCTTCTAGGTTTCATGTTTTTGAACGGTGAGCTAACACATCTAAACGAATTAATTACGTTCTCTAATGTGATAAGATTCATTATATTGTCAAGGTATATTGTATAAAGCTCACCCCATTTAATATTTGTTGGCAGTTTGGAGATAAACGACTGAAAAGAAGATTATGAAGCAGTAAACTATGCTATACTTTACATGGGAATGTTCGTTAAATTCCCTATTACATACTATATAAAAACTCACGTTTAGGCTTGTACACGCGCGCGCACACGTCTACCCACACATATATAAGCACACGCCAAATATGATACAAACATGGCCCATTGTACTGTCCATCTACGACTATGTATATTGACATGATATACACTTACTTGCACATATACTCACTTCATAGATTGAGAGAGTGTGAAAGACAAAGAATGAGAGAATTGGGAGACTGAGAGAGAGAGAGAGAAGAGACACAGAGAGAGAGAAAGAGAGAGAGATAGAGAGAGAGAGAGAGGGGGGGGGAGAGAATGCAAATAAAAAAGGAAAGAAATTCACAATGAAAAAAACATGAAGTACATATAGAATCATACTAATTTCATTTGAATCAGCGGGGTATTTTGGGGAAATGAGTTCAAAGAAGATATTTGCTTTATAATGGTACTTCTCGAATGGCTTCATACTCGGAAGTTCTAATCTTCCTCACAGTCATCTGTGTATAAGTCAGACGAAATCTGCAGATATACATACATAGAGTATATCCACACATACGTACATCGAAAGACATGCGCCGATACATATAGTCACACACAAGCACACACAGAGACATACATGGAGAGAGGGAGGGAGACAGTGATAATTACATAAACGGGTGCGCGTGCTTATTCACTGCAAATATATATGTGTGTATATATATATGTGTGTATATATA
>NC_142928.1:142163800-142193800 GCF_046866305.1 Octopus bimaculoides
TATGTATATATATATGTGTGTGTGTGTGTGTGTGTGTATATATATATTTTTTTTTCTTCGCACAAACACTTATTTATACATACGAACGTATGTGTATTACTTGTGTTGTTTAACGCTCAGTTACAACGTGTAGGTGGACTAAAAAAGTAAAGTAAAAGCAGGCATATAAACCCATTTTATTCACAAAACTTGTTATCCACACTCACTAAGATTTCTGAAATTCAGCACTGTCTCCGTTGTCTGGAATGTGGCAGGTCACACAAACATGGAAAGAAAGGCCAGTCTTATAAAATGTAGCCTTGGGGGACATTTTCCAAATATTGACTCTGAAGGAAAATGAAAGGTAACGAAATTCTGGTTATCAAATCAAGGATAAAACCAAACGACTATACAAAAAAAAAAAAAAAAAAAAAAAAATTAAGAAAATGTCTTTTAAGTTCCGAGACAGATAGGAAAACTATTTTTGTGCACAAATGTAAATCGACTTTCATCTTCGTGTTCAACCTGAAAATTGAGATTTCCTGGACAGGCGGGTACGTTAGATGATAGATAAAAATGACCTCCGGAAGAAGTTGTCCATATTATTATATGTAGGTAAACTATGAGAGAGCGCGAGGAAGAGAGAGAGAGAGAGAAAGAGAAAGAGATAAAAATAGGGTAAAACAAAGATTGTAAAACAGGGGATGAGATAGAAAAAGCAAACATAGTAAAAGAGAACGACAGCAACATAGAAACAATAGAAGGAAAGAAAGATATTGGAAGTTATTGACAGAAAGAAGGAGAGAAGAGGAGAGGCAGACAGACAGAGAGAAAGACGGAAAAAAGAGGAGGTAAAAAAAACAGAGAGGAGGATGCTGAGAATGATAGTGGGAGCGAACATGTCTGTTCCAATGTGAAATGGCTGTGTACGTCAGAAACCTGAAATAAAAGTAAAAGTGAAAGTCGTGTACGTAATGAAAAGAATAGACAAAAACAGATATAGAAAAACCTATTTTATCTAGAGTCATTATTATTTCTAGGCTTGTAAAAATTCGCTATCGTTCGCGTAGGAAGCGACGGCGTGAAAGCGAAACCCACCGCTAAGAAACAACAAATATTAATCGAAGATAAATCTTCCAGCTGATAATATTTGGGACGAAGGGACTATGGCTGAGTGGTTAGGGCAGTGGACACGCGGTCGTAGGATCGCTTTTTCGACTCCCATACCGGTTGTTGTGAATGTTTATTGAGCGAAAACACCTAAAGCTCCACGAGATCCCAACAGGATGTGGTGCGGACCCCTACTGTACTCTTTCACCACAACTTACTCTCACTCTTTCTCTCTGTTTCTATTGTAACTGTATTTCAAAGGGCCAGCATTGTCACACTGTGTCACACTGAATCTCTCCGAGAACTACGTCAAGGGTACATGTGTCTGTGGAGTACTCAGCCACTTTCACATTAATTTCAGGAGCAGACTGTTCCGTTAATCGGATCAACTGGAACCCTCGTCGTCGTAACCGACGTAGGGCCACGGTGACAAATATATGGGACACTAAGACGTCTTATAATTTAAATATATGCGTATGTATAGGGTTAGTATTATAACCTTACAAGTTCAGTTACCTCAGATCCCCTCCATAAAGACATTCATCAAGCTGTTTTTTGTTCATATTCTGTAATATATAAAACATCAAATCAGTTAAAGATACCAGAGAAACGGTCAGGTTTTGCGAATCGTTAATTTATTCACTAGTTCGGTGAATAATTTCCGATATGACAAGTGTTATCTGAAACAAAATCCTATTTGGAAAAGTGATTTAGAATTTAAGGCAAATTTAACAAAATGTTTTGATCAGTGCGATCAATGGCTTAAACAGTGATAATTACTGTCTCATTATCGTACTTAAGATTTAAAAAAGAAATATTAAAATAACAATTGATAGGAATTTTAGTGATTCATCGTGTTCCAAAATTATTTTTCCATAATTGAAATCCAGTTATATGAAAAAAAAGATCAAAACAATTAACAAACACTGAAAATTTTAGATTCATATAGGAAGATAAATAAAAAAATTCATGTTTAAGTGCAATTAGTGCACTTCTATATGAAATGAAAGAATGCGTGGAATGTTTTTTTCCGACGGTTTCATTTACGATTATATTTGTTGTTAAAGAAATTCACTGCCTACAAATTGAATTATACTGCAAGTGTTAGATATTATTCTGGCAATTGTACATTCATCGCAAAAGAGAACCTAACTTTTTGAGAACTGGAAACGCTACACGTGTGTTAACTGTAGACACAGATTCTGTTTAGCTATTTTCACAAAAGTTTGGGCTGGAACACTTCATAAATTACATATGCAATACATATATACACGCATACATGCACACAAACATACATGTGCGTGCGTGTGTCTAATTACCGTCTATAATTGTATCGCTTAAAAGATTATGACAATACACAAGGCTTAATACATTTTACATCTGACCATAAACTTGATACTGGAATTTTCGATGATGCTTTGGTATCTTTTCACAGGCGTGCTATAATCTTCGTTTTATTTCACTAATATTCTTATATTCATAATAAAGAAAAGATATCAGCATTTATCTTGAATTATATATATATATATATATATATATATATATAAGAGCAAAAGAAAAATGTTTCTATGTCAATATGCTGAAGAAAAAAAACAACTTTAAACCGTCTAACCGCATAAAATATTCTTCACTATAATTACACAGCGTGCTGAATCCAGGAAAGCAAGCTAACAGAACTTTTTTAAAAATTCATTATTCCCGCATCAGACCGATTTCTGGATTAATCCACAAGGAATCATCCTTCTTCAGCGAGAAACACGACTAAAAATAAATAGAACACACATATACCCACGGAAAAAAGCAGATGCGAAATCACGAGTACATCGACGTGCCCGACATATATCCAAACAGAAATTCTGTAGCAAGCCTAATCACACGTGTAGATGGCCTGGAAAACTCAAGTAAAGTTGTTACCAGTCCCGAAGTGAATGGTAATAAATTTACTTCTAAATTTAGGATAAAATTGTTCAAATAATTCTATCAGTGGCGATCATATTAAAATGCCTGTCAAGGAGAAAATATAAGCAAATATAAATAAGGGCAAAAGAAAAACATTCCTGTGTGAATATGCTGAAAAATAGACCTTAAACCATCTAACCGCATACAATACATTTCACTATAAATACACGCTGTGTATTTATAGTGAACAGAATTTATAGCTAACAGAAATTTAAAAAATTCTTTGTTCCCGAATCGGACCGATTTCTGGATGAATCCACAAGGATTCGTCTATTCGTGTGCCGAGGCTTGCTACACAATGTCTGTTACTGAATGGCACGAGGAACATTCTAGTGGTGCATATTAGAAAAACAAGTAAGGTGTCAATTCAAACTTTGTAGGAGTCCATAAGTCATAGAATTTAAGGTGTAATTACTGATAAAGGCGGTCCTACACCATATTAAAATAAATTTGTTTGAAATATTAAGGTGTTTCCATTATATTGTCCAACCTCTGTATATATACATAAATCCATACATACGTGTTCTTCTATATATGTATACATACATACAAATATATATATATATTCTTTCTACGTCTTCCCTTCTTTGGACTTTTTCTATATTTCTGATGAAGAGCTCCGCTCGAAACGTGAAATGCTCTCTTTTCTTTCCTTTCCTGATCGTACAATACCACTGTACTTATTCCACGTCCTCACGTTGTTGTTTTTCCATGTTTTTCCTTGCTTGTTCATGTTTGGATTGACTATATATATATATATATATATATATATATATATATATATATATACATATATATATATACATATATATATATATATATATATATATATATATATATATATATATATATATATATATATATATATATATATATATATATATATATATATATATATATATATACATATGTATAGAAAGATACATAGATGCATAGATACATAGATAGATAGACAGATAGATAGTTAATTTTAAGGATGAGTTACTCTTTAATTTTGAAGAGTATAAAGTATTCATAAACAAGATGATTGTTGCCAGTGATTTCGATGTTTCGAAAACACGTTTCGAAAAGCTAACCCATCTACAGACTCCGATGCATTAGAGTTAATCTTCTCTTTATAAACTATATAGACTCTTTAGAGACACTTTATAAAGTCTATGTTGAGTTAATGCCAGCTTCGGCTGTGTGTATTTGAGTGGGTTGGTAATTAAAGTTTCGCAGTAGGTTGCTATGCATATGTATATATATGAACCCTTCTTTATTCGTAAGTACTTATTTATATACGAATATCCATACCATGCAAGCTTAAATTCTACTATAAATTTGTGTGTGCATATATATATATATATATATATATATATATATATATATATATATATATATATATATATATATGTATATACACAGATGCATACATACATACCTACATACCTACATATACACACGCATTTCCAGTAAATTTTCATATAATAATATGCACATCGTCTTTGAACATTTCTGCTGTTAAACGTTATTCCATCTTAAAGGAGATATGTGTTAATATTAGGTAACTTAGTGTCAAGGTAGTTCTGTGTTACGTAACCAATTATTCGTTGTTAGTTTTCTATGGGTGTTGAAGACGGAATTCTCATTATTAATGTTAAACCAATTAGATAGCTTCCCAGTCTTAGTGTCTGCCTTGTACTGAAGTTATTTTTTTCTCAGTGTGCATCGTTTCACAGATGCGCCACTTACATACATTTTCTCACAGTCTTTTTTTCTTTTTTTCTATCTTTTTTTTTTTTGCTTTGTCTTGACATATATTCCATACGTACCTCATGGTGGTCTGTTAACTCAAATTCCAATCCATTTCCGTCTTTCTCAATCTCTATCTCTGTATGTTACTCGCGATTGCAGTGAATGGCCCTCGGTTGTCTGCTATTCGCATCTAGAAACTTCCTGATAAAGTTTTGAAGAGCTCTATTCAACGGTAATACATGTGATCTCAGTTAAAAGGAACGGAGTCTAACACTTGACGACGAACAATTATCTAATTCATATTGTCAGCATCAGAGAACAGACAGACATACTCTCGGGCACAGCCAAACAGACATAGATATATTATTGTGCATCACTATATGTACGCATTTTACATGTTTCACACACACGCACGCACATACACACACACAAACACACACACACACACATATATATATATATACATACATATATATATATATATATATATATATATATATATATATATATATATGTATATATATATATGTATATATATATATATATATATATATATATATATATATATATATATATATATATATATATATATATATATATATGCAAATATATATATACATATATATGCATTCATACATACATACATTCATACATACATATATACACACACACACACACACACACACACACACACACACACACACACACACACACATACATATATATATATATATATATATATATATACATATGTGTGTATGTATGTATGTATGTATACGTATATATATCAAGAAAATGTAAGAAGTTACGGAATAGGATATCAGATTTCTAATACAGAATTCATGCTAGAACCTTTAGATACAGAGGTTATATAAGTCATTACATACATAATTTTACTTGAGCGTGTGTGATGTTTTTTCCTCTGTGTCTATATGTGCGTGTATATTTGGGTTTATAGAAATGAGAAACGAACTGAGTGTAGCGCAAAATAATTTAAAGTAGAGACACCCGAAAATTCATCTGTGGTCTACGAATAGTGCGAGAACGATAGAAACATTAATTTTCGGTAAAATGTGAAAACAGTTAGTCATAAACAAAGGAAAAGATCAGAACAGAGTAAAAACAGTATCACCAGCACGCATTTCTAATTCTCATCGGTAGGATTCGGTAATCGCAGATTAACGACTGCATAGCCTGCTACAGTCTGTAGATTTATAGAAAAAACTTTGGTTAGTGTATTGAACAGTAAAGCTGTACAAGAAGAAATTATTGGGACGACGCAATACTTTCATAAGAATAAAAAGTTGTGGAAAGGATTAAGAAAAATTACGTACATAAATATTGAAATCTGTCGAATTATGAAAAAATGGTAAAGAAAATAATTCTCGCATCTGATATATATGTTGCTCTGGAGTTCCCACTGACACACACACACATATATTTATATGTGTGTGAGTGTAAGTGTGTGTAGTGCGTGTGCGTGCATGCATCCATGTGTGTATATGTGTATGTCTGCGTGTATTTGTTCAGGTCCTTTGCGCGCTCTTATGGATAGACTCCCAAGTATAGAACTTTACTAGTAATTCAGCTTCTATAATTGTACGTTACAAAATCTAATGTGGTATCGAAAGAGTAGCTGTGCTTTCCATAGCGTGTTGTCTTCGAAGTGAATTCTCTAGACAAGGAAATTTCAAGACATAGATCAGTGTTCTACTTTTATTATAAAGACTAAAAAGTTCTGAATATATTACATTTTATTAAGTTGTATGTAAAATCTATCACGCATTGTCCAGTTCTTTTATAATCAACAGTCACGGACTGGTAAGTAAACATACAGTTAATTGAGTAAATTGATTGAAAGCATGCTCATACAGTCATTAGTTTGCTTTCAAAAGTAAGAAAATGAAGATGTATAGCACGCATTAAAGTGTTTTCAGATTCATGACGTTTACTTTTACAATGATATAAACTAAAGTACTAAAAGAGCAATCAAACAATTAATTAATGTAAGTAATTAAAATATCTAAAGAAAATAATTAAGAATTAGAACACAGTAAGAAAACAAATATGTACTGAGTGACTCTATATATGTTTTCGATATTTCTTTGTCAATATAATGTTATGAAGTGTCTGAACGTTTCATAACCGTAAAAAATATATATATAATTCGAATACCACGAACATAACGGAAATATAGTAAACAATTCTATATTAAATATAATGATCTCTTAATTTCGATTAAACTTTTTTCTGGTTCATCTCCATTAAAGCAGATCACATTTATTTCATCGTTATTCCGACATTCCCTGCTGATGTCTTCCATGATGCTTGGAATAAAAGTTATTTGTTTGCAGTATTTTCTACTCCCATACACCTCCAGGCTACGATGTCTTTAAACAAGCGATCAAAAGATTCAACCTATTAAACAGTAAGTCAACACAGACCTAAGATAAAACAAAAAAAAAAACAAACAAACAAAAAAACAAACAAACAAAAAAAAACAAACAAACAGAAATCAGAATATAATTTGAAACGGAAAGAAAGCGAATGGTATATTTATTCATTGCATTGATACCATTAACGATACCCCTCAAACGTTTCAAATCCTACATACTTTGACAGACGATGAGTTATTCAAATGTTCTTGAAGATGTGAGTCATTGAAGCGCTATACCATTTTGCCTTCCAAAATCGGCGTTAAGGCCATGTGTGGCTTTCACGTAAAATGAAACTATTGAGATAACATTACTTGGTTACTTTAAGGCGCTTATATGTGATTCAAATTTGTAATCATTCAGGTAATAGAATAAAATTTGTTCGACGGAAGACTATGGAGCGAAAATTATAAGTAATAATGGTATGTAATTAAAAATGGACAGGCGTAGGAGTGGCTGTGTGTAGCTTGCTTACGAACCACATGGTTCCGGGTTCAGTCCCACTGCGTGGCACCTTGGGCATGTGTCTTCTACTCTAGCCTCGGGCCGACCAAAGCCTTGTGAGTGGATTTGGTAGACGGAAACTGAAAGAAACCCGTCGTATATATGTATGTATATATGTATGCTTGTGTGTATGTGTTTCTCCCCGCAAAATCGCTTGACTACCGATGCGGGTGTGTTTACGTCCTTGTAACTTAGCGGTTCGGCAGAAGAGACTGTTAGAATAAGTACTAGGCTTATAAGGAATAAGTCATGGGGTCGATTTGCTCGACTAAAGGCGGTGCTCCAGCATGGCCGCAGTCAAATGACAAACAAGTAAAAGAGTAATTAAATAGTAATTAACAAAGTAGTGTTTATTGACCTCACTATAATCAAATTAAATAAAATTATTAAAACGTAATTAGAATTTAAACTAAAATCTCTTACGAGATTAACTAGCAGTGGGATGATTTTAGATTGTTACAAAGCAGATATCTGTCATTAACAATATATAAAATTAATTAAATATTACAGTGTGATAGTTAAATAGATAGTGTCTTATATATTATCGTATGACAATAAGGTGAACCAAAAAGTAGTTTATATTTCGAAGTTGCATAATTCCGTTCACAGTTTACACATATTTGTTTCGGAATATTATTGTATACCCAAATATAACCATCATATTACCTGGGAGAAGTGACATAGCAAAGTTGCAGAAGATTACAGAAGTTCACACCGGAAATTTTGATATTGCAAATAATAGTAAATCAAACGAAGATAATTAAAATTTTCAACGCTTGGGCAATACCAATATTGAAACAGTGTACAACATTACTTCAGGAAACTAAAAACAAATGAACTGAAGAGGTTTATCGAACAATAATCTAAATATGCGTATCGTTGTTAGGAAACTGCACCTATCAAGAAAGTAGAGAAAGAATGGAATACTTAATACAATATACACGGTACAGTTAACAATTATTGAATTCGAGATGTACGTTAACAAATTGAAGAAAAGCGTATTTACGCATCCAGGAAAATAAATACCAAATACAAGATAGCATTAAAACCGTTAGAATCAAAATAGGAAAATTAGATGTCGGAAAGCATCAAGAAAATATGTTACAGATATAATCTGACAGACAAACGAAAGGCAAATGGAATAAATGGTCATCTCAGCTGAAATATGCAGATGATGAGAGAAACGAAATTCTGATTAATGATTATTGACGACAAAGCAGGGAAGACAACAATTATTGTTAATATATAAAGAGAGAATATCCAGCACGATCCTGACAATAGGACAATTGTCAAAACAGGTGGTATTCACTACCTTATGGAATATAAATGTTGCTATATTACATATGCAGAAGACAGAGTCACAACGACGTCAAAATCTGGAAAGAGATTATAAAATGTGGATATTGAAAAAAAGAAACTAATTAACATGACAATAAAGAGGATTACCTTGTCAATAAGAACAACAAAGTCTACTGCGACGATGTTGATTATATATTACAAATTGTACAATTATTTTCTAATAAATATATAATCTTACTGCAGTATCTAAATATGCTGCCAGCGAAATATAGAACTATTGTGCGATGAACAAATTTATATCTTAAATATGTTCAATTTAATACAAAAACAAAGAAGAGTGTGCTTCCAAGGGACAGGAAATCGGGATGTGCATTCACTGAGAACCCTCGTTGCTGATTTGAAAAGGTGTTTTGGGTAGATAAATATGTGCAGTGGCTATGGAAATAGGTAACGTGATAAGAGAAGCAGGTGGCTTTGAAGCAATGATAAGTGGAAAAAAAAGGTGAAAAGAAATATAACAAGCCTCTGTGAACTTTTGATCAATCAAAATCGATACATATTTTACTTTAGAGGTGATTAAGGTGCGCCACATCTAAATAAACACGTAGACAACCTCTAGTGTTGATGAACTGAGAGAGCATTGCTCAAAATTCAGATCCATTAATATAAGATAGTGAATACGCAACTAAAATGCTATCCTATCACTTAGAAACCATTTACCATTGTTCTTCACACAAGATACATATATACTGTGCTGCAAAAACTACAATAGAAGTAATACAGGCAGCAACTTTAAAGAAATATTGTAATTCCTGATAATGCTGGAGGTACCACCAGATATGTTTGTTTAGGAAATACTGTAGCTATATAGGCTGCTTGAATTTATTACTACAGGCTAGCGGTGAAAAGGGAAAAGTGCTAAACACCAATTATACTAAGATTAATACTGCCTCACCCCCTTACCATTTCACGAAATGCATTTACTTCATGCAATATGATGGTTTGATCATATTCAAGGTTTGTTACACGAATTGCTTATTCCTGGCGAATAGTACATTCTTAGGAGCGGAAACAAGTAGAAAAATGTTGTGAGAAGTTAGAAACTATCAACAAAATGCTGTTATCTTTATGGGGGAATAGCTTTCCCTGTTTGTTTTTCCTGATATATATGATACATTTAACGCTAATCTTAAACATATAAAGGCAAGCGTTTATATTTTTAAGGTCACGCAGCTTAACGTAAATCAACGTCTCATATGGATGATTTGAATCTTTTCGCAAATAAGGAAAACAAACAGAGCATGGATTTGGTGAATATAATGTGATGGAATTTGCGATAAACTCGTGTGCAGTTTTAAGAGGAGGAAAACAGTGAGCTCATCAGATAAGGATATCATACAACAAGAAGGAAAGTAAAACTATTTGGGTAAAGCAGTAACATTTATGATAAAGGAAACAAACATAATACTTCGTAATACTTCATTTTGAAACGTAGTTCTTTAGAAGTTAAAATCAGTAGTTAAGATTAAATGAAAATGCAATCCTGCAGCTATTTCCCGATCAGCCATATATATTGTTATGGTTTAACTACACTTTTCACATGTCGAGAACATGACTGGTTATCAGTTTTTGTACATGAGAATAACAATAATTATGTATTGTACTCTTTTCATTTTAAGATGGTAATGTGTAATTTGTATAAGATTTTGCTTCGATTTCTACGCGAGTAAGCAACTGTACAGAGTTTCCTTTCTTGATGGATGAGGACGTTGGTAACACATGTTCGTCTATATATATGCACTGCTAAGAGTACCGGTCAAAGCAAATCAACGAGCATTACCCAGCATACACCTGGGATATTGAAATGTCAGGCAGGTTCCAAAAAATTGACTGATAGAAAAGGCAACAGTATTATGTTTGCGTAAATTTTCAAGTTGACTGACCATCGGGTAGTTACATAGGTGAGTAGGTCCCATTTAAACAGCTAAATAAACAAACAGTTGTATTTGCCGGTGCACCAACAAAGCAAAGATTGCAAATTTATTGGGCAGTCAGTTGGCAGAACCGTTATTTCACCGACCAAAATACTTAACGTCTGTTCTTCATTGCATAATGAGAGAGGGGGTCAAAGTGTGACACACTGTCTCACGAAAATTCGTTTTGGCATTTAGTATTATAGATATATATATGTATATATACGTATATATATGTGTATATATATATATATATATATATATATATATATATATATATATATATATATATATATATATATATATATATATATATATACATGTACAGACACACACACAGGCATGCACGCACACACACACACAGATATACAATATACGTACGATGAGCTTCTTTCAGTTTCCGTCTACGAAATCTACTGACAAGGTTTGGTTTTGTATTTCCATACTTTAAAACCTTCATCTGTGAAAATTAGACGGTATGTATTTAAGGATTATAGCTGAATGGTATTTCCGAAAACAAAACTTAATGACTAGTATTGTTAGCTATCATGAGTATAAATTTTGAAAAAAGACAACAATTCAAAATAAAGAAATAAAAAAAACACAGTACATACAAATTCAGTTAGAGAAGTGAACATTTTGCGGTTATTTGCTTTCTTTTTTATTTTCGTTTTACTATATTTGGTTTTATATTATTAACATCGACGTTATAACGAAACAGTTCTATGTTAGTACCGGTTAATGTTACATCCTAAAACAATAATGAATCTCCTAAAATCGCATTCGTTATATTCAGCAAAATATAATATTAATATCAATTAACATTATTTACAATGAAGGAAGCCATAACATTAAATATAAAAGAGCTATCAAAACGAATGAAATCCCTATTACATAATTGATATTTAGTTTGTTGAAGTTGTAATGATGAAAGGTAATGTGAATCTCACCAACATTACTGCTCAAAAAGTTAATGAACTTAATTTGATACCACAAATTATCAATGTTCCGTTCTTACTTTTTTTTTACATTGAAATCGCATTTCCCTCAGCTTTTGAACTTTATATTCAATCTAATCGAAACAGTTACAACATATCTGTAAAATCACTGGAACCGATTTCAAATATTAATGAAATGGTATTAAGTTCGTTTCAACTTCAATGATACTATATTGATCATGGTAACTTGCATGCTGCATTGTTATATATATATATATCTATGAATGAAAAATACAAAACTAACCAATCATTGCTTGGAGCAAAATTTTACAGATTAATATCAAGCGTTATCTTACACAATTAGAAAAACTTGGGGAGAATTTAATGCTTAGCTCAACTCAAATAAATTCCAAACGATAAGAAATGTAATGATAGAACAAAAAAGCAAACAAACAAAAGAATAGGAAGTTTTGAGTTTTTAAAAAATGTCATGCAAATGTCATAGAATGCCTAAATAAATGACATTTCATCTCACGTAAACATCATGTTCTTATGAAATCTAAGACAAGGAGATTAATTAATGTAAATATCAGATATGCCCTATTTGTAAATGATTCATTGCGATAAATATGTTTAAATACGTAATTACATATCACTGTATTTACGTACGCATATATGTCTGTGTATATGCATCTGCGCATGAATGTGCGTATGTATGTACGTATGCATATATGGACATATCTATGTCTATCTACACACACACATACATACATACGTACATACATACATATATACATACATACATACATACACACACACACACACACACACACACACACACACACACATACGCATATATATATATATTATATATTATATATATAACGTTTTAGAAAAATATCTTTTAAAAGAGGACAAAGACGGTATATGGAACTTCGATCGAGGTAATATACAAAGTAGAATATTCTACAACGACTGGCATTTATAGATTATTTCATCATGGAGAATCCCATCGTTGTGAATTCCGTGATAGTGACATTTTCTAAATTTCCAAGGACTTTAACCGTGAAAATGAAGTAAAATCCTTTTAAATGGCAAATAACTAGCACAATTAAAACTTAAGATCTCTCCCTGTTTGTCTTTCTCCTGCTTTATCATTCACTGCATACCCCCCCCCCCATATATATATATATATATATATATATATATATATATATATATATATATATATATATATATATATAGGTGTGCTTCTGCGTGTGCGTGTACGTGTGTGTTGTGCGTGTGCATGTGTGTGTGTGTGTGTGTGTGTGTTAATATAATACGTTGATCTAATCATTAAATCCTCTTAACGTTTTGTAATTGTCTGTAGGTATCTTTGTCTGTCTGCCTGTCTCTCTGTATGAATGTATGTATGTATGTATATATACATGCATGCATGTATGTATGTAAGCATACATGTATATAAGTATGCATTTATGTGCGTATATGTATGTGTGTATATATGCATGAGTGTATGTATGTATGAGATTCCACTTAGGTCTGTTATTTTCATGAACATTTAACAATAGTAACGATACTACCACTAGAATAAAATTTGTTTTAAAATTCTACTTGCGTACCATTTCAAGTTTCGTTACACATACGCCATAGAAAACGAGAAACCGGGCCAATGAGCCTGGTTAGATTTTGAAAGGGCGACGTTTATCTTTTACTCTTCTATTTCAGTAATACATACTTACACAAATGCATATACACACGCACGTACATAAACACACACACACGCACACACACACATACACACACACACACACACACACACACACACACACACACACACACACACAAACACAGGTTCATATTGAACCGCTGTCGCAATTACAACCGGGAGTTTTTAAACTCTCTCAAAGCGATGTTGGATTCAATAATTCAAGAATTTATCTTCTACATATCTAATAAAATTTTATTCGTATTTGTTGTCCATATTCATGCTTTGGGAAACCCTATTATTTTTCGTATATCATTTTTGATTTAATTATTGAAATGATTATATCAGCTGGTATTTCATGTGACTTTACTTACGTCAGTAGTAGACAATATAAGGCAACGGTTATGCGTATGAAGCATATTGAAACGGAAACATTTGGCAAAAACTCTCCGCCAGTCTTCAGAAAATGAATCACAAAATTGAGGCTTCTTTCATAATAGGCAAGTAAAGTATAGAGAAAGCTTTATGTTTGAGATTATCAACCATTCTCATGAGCTGTCGGCCGCAATTTCAGCTAGTCAGTTGTTTGACTTTCATTTACTGTGAAGATAATTTAAATAACTGAAGAATTAATTTATTTTAAATAATATACGAGGC
The DNA here is from genome assembly GCF_046866305.1 of Octopus bimaculoides. Taxonomy (NCBI): domain Eukaryota; kingdom Metazoa; phylum Mollusca; class Cephalopoda; order Octopoda; family Octopodidae; genus Octopus; species Octopus bimaculoides. The sequence goes on from NC_142928.1 coordinate 142,178,100, forward strand.
TAAAAATTACCTGCAGTTAAGGCTATGGCGAAAGGCCTGGTTGGTGGCCCAAACTTCCGTGTTTTTTTTACAGGCCTTAGAAAAAATAAAGGACCGCTGCAATAAGTGTCTGAATCTGAGAGGGGTCTGTGTTCAATAAAATCATAATTAAGTGAGCCGCCTGCATTTTCTTTCATCTAAAGCCAGGAACATTTTAGCACCCACTCATATTTGTTTGTGTTTGTTGTCTAATTTCATGTGTGTGTGTATGTGTGTGTCTGTGTATGTGTGTGTGTGTGCGTGTGTGTGTGTGTGTGCGTGTGTGCTTGCGCGTGTGTGCGTGTGTTTACACCGTCTGATAGTTTTAATTTATTTAGGCATACTTAAATAAAAAATGTACTTTATATCAGCAAAGCATACACTTGAATGTGTACTAAACGTATCATGTGTTATACAAATATTAAAGAGAAAGAGATGAAGCAAATATAGTGTGGCTGTCAGTATTGGTTTTCAAGTAGTATATGCGTAAGCTAAATGTAACTCACTCAGAAATTGCCTGCATCATATTGTGACAATCCTATGTTGTTACTCAGGCAAAAGAACGATTGGACCATCTGTTGTATATAGCAATGATAATAAAAGTATTTGACGTCAATCTTCACAGATGAGTAGCAAAGAAGATTTTACCTCCTTTGGAGATAGGAAATGGGCGCCAACACTAATGTCAGGCATTTATTCGCTCTGTTAAATAAGCTTTTTCCCCTCGATATTTAGAGGTCAAATTTGGCAGAGTATGAAACAGATTTTTGCGTTTATATATTGAAATAATCATCATATTTGAGCCGTATTATACACACAAATTGAAACATAATTTCTCAAAATTGTTAGAACTATTGTTTAGTAAGTAAGAAATAATAATAAAGGAATAAGAAAGAGCACTATCTAAACACAATTCCGAAGAATACCCTTGAAATTTCTAATTACATATCCATAATTGAATTTAAAGGTTGTTGCCATATTTTACGTGGCTGTTCTATGCAGAACAAATGTTACAATATTTTAACCACAGGAAAACATTTTCTCCCGCTGGCTAACGACACAAACCGTGTCTGTTTTATCGTGAACAAAGGTTGTGTGTCATTAGGCATCGGGAAAAGATGTTTTCCTGAGATTAAAGTATAGTAACATTTGTTCTGCATAAAACAGCCACGTAAAATGTGGCAACGGCCTTTACTATTTAGTAATAGTTACTATGTGAATCTCTCTCAGAGATTTAAACCAGCTAATTCATCTTGTTAAATTACTATAGATTTGTTATTTATAGCGAACTGATATTTCAGTTATCTTATATGAAGATATCCATCAGTGCATCTGAAATGGCTGTGCATCTGAAATGGCTTATCTTATTTATGATTCTTTTTTTATCGTGGCTGTGTGTCAAAAAGCTTGCTTCCCAACCACATGGTTTCCGGTTCAATCCTACTGCATGGCATCTTGTTCAGGAGTCTTTTCCTATAACCTCGAGCTCACCAAAGCCTTATGAGTGGGTTTGGCAAACGGAAACTAAAAGAAGCCCCTCACATATATATACATATATATATGTATGTATATAAATTTACGTATGTGCGTCTTTGTGTACGCGTTTGCCCCTATCACTTGACAACCGATGTTGGTGTGTTTATGTTGCTGTTCGGCAAAAGAGACCGGTAGAATAAGTACTAGGCTTAAAAATAATAATTCCTAGGGTCGATTTCTTCTACTAAAATCTTTTCAGGCGGTTCTCCAGTATACCTGCAGTCAAATGAGTGAAACGTGTACATGAACATCTTATATCTAGGGCATATTGGCAAAAATCTTACGCGCATTCGTGGCTGTGTGGTAAGAAGCTTGCTCCTCAACCACATTGTTCTGGGTTCAGTCCCACTGCGTGGTACTTTCTGCAGGTGTCTACTACAATAGTCTCGGGCCGACCAAAGCCTTGCGAGAGGATTTGGTGGACGGAAAATAAAAGAAGCCTGTTGTATATATATATATATATATATATATATATAAATGTGTGTGTGTGTGTGTTTGTAAATATGAGGTTTATAAATTAAAATAATTTATTACCTGTGGTAAGCAAGCATTGATAAAATTCATAAGACATAACGTATTTTAAAAAATATAAGTGTATATAAAATATTTTGATACACAGAGAGGTGACCCTTGACAGGTCTCTATACGTGCTAAAAAGGGCGTTTAAAAACCAAACCACGAAAAATAGAATTAATTGGGCACGTTGTTATAACACTAGAAGGAACAAAGAAAATGAATTAGATAATAGCCAAATAAACTAATTTGGAATCTGTAGATCATCAGCGAGATTGCTAATTAATGAATAATTATGAAGTTGCAAATATGTACCGAAAACACGTGCACAAGACTGCTACATCTTCATCCATTATGGATTCGAATAATTTATTACCCGTAGTTAGCATGTATAAATAAGTCTCACGAATTCATTTTTATTATCGTGCATTGGGTTTTAACTGTCCTTTTTGCATGTAAGAAGACCTGTCAAAAGACTCCTCTGTGTATAAAAATATTTTATACACACATATATTTTTTTTTAATATGTTATGCGTAATGACTTACTTTTATTTATGCATACTGGAAATAATTTTTTTAAACGTATTACCTTCTTATTTACGATAATAATATTTGTTATTCTGCAGGTATATAGGTCCCACAGTTTTAAATCTATTTCTTGCTGGACTATGTTTACGCTAGCGCACAAAGTTCGAATCCATAATGGATAATGATGTAGCTGTCTTGCGCACGTATTTTCGGTACGTACTTTCAACTACAAAATTAATCATTAATTAGCGATCCTGCTGATCATCTACAAATTCCAAATTAATTCATTTGGCAGTTAATAGTGAAACTCGAGTTCGGGATTATCTAATTCAGTTTTTTGGTTCGTTCTAGTCTTATAAGAGCGTTCCTCGTGAGTTCTTTTTTTCGTGGTTTGGGTTTAACTGCCCTTTATAACATATAGTGAAACCTGTTAAGGGTCTTCTCTTTGGGTATAAAAATATATCATGCACTCTTATATTTTTAAAAATATGTATATGTTTGTGTGTCTGTCTTTGTCCCTACCTCGCTTGACAACCGATGTTAGTGTGTTTACTTCCCCATAAGCAGGGGTTCGGCAAAAGTGACCGATAGAATAAGTAGAATGGTTTACAAAGCTCTGGGGTTTATTTCTTTAACTAAAGGCGGTGCTCCAGCATGGCCACAGTCAAATAACTGAAACAAGTAAAATAATATATAGTGCTCTTCTGAATTAAATCACATTATACCACAAGAGCTATGAGTAGAAAATGGATTTCGAAGCAGACAACATCTCCAGCAGGCACACATGTATATAAACACATACACGAACAAAACGCGCACCCAGCCTTGTGCAAACACATATAGTTGAATTTCAGAAGATTAAGATATTATGGAAAAATTGAATGCGTGATGTTATCAACTGTGACAGGATGTCAGAATTTCAATCGATTTAAACCCACGAAACGTAATGTGATATGTGCCAAACATTTGTCACTACAATTGACTACTTTCCGTTTCCGCGCAGAAACCAGAGAATACAGTACAGTCTCTCAAATTATCTGAAGCATCAAAAGCAAATATATGTATACATACATTGGTACATGTCGTATATCCCCGTCAATATTCGTTAAATGTTGAGGTGCGTTGTCAACGCACTTACTGTAACGACTTCTTTTCGTTCAGGCTGATAAGTCGTTGAATATACAGTAAACTAGGTACACCAACCTACCTAATGTAAACTATACCATAATCTGTCCTCTGTAGGGAAATCTACTAATGCTGACAAGAGTAAAATCTCTGATCTGTTAACAATTGAACATTCTGATTGATAAAATATCACTAAATTTGCTGTTAGACTTAGACTACAGTTTCGAGTACCACAAAAAAGTATGACTTGGTATGTTTTTAAATCACAACTTTTGGGGTATAATGCGAGCAACGATTCAGATGCGGAAAACGATGCATCGCGTCCATTGATTTGAGTACCCCTGGCCTAACATATGTTGATAATATTGTTTCTTCAGTATGTTAGAGGGGTCTTCCCTGTAATACACTCATACACACACACACACATACACACACACACACACACACACACATACTCATATATATATATATATATATGCGTGCGTGTGTATGTGTGTGTGATAATTTAAGTTTTTTAAGGTTCAGTTATCATAAAAAACAATTTTTGATTTATTATTTGTATATAAGAATGTTGTTGTCAGTGCCTGCAAAGTTTCAGCCGGCTAAAACATCGTTCGAAGTCACTTTCAACAACATTCTTATATATAAATAATACATAGATATATATATCTATCTATCTATCTATCTATCTATCTATCTATATATCTATCTATCTATCTATCTATCTACCTATCTGTCAGTCTGTCTGTCTGTCTGTCTCTTTCTCTCTCTATCTACCTCTATGTATATATATATATGTGTGTGTGTGCGTGTGTGTGTGTGTGTGTGTGTGTGTGTGTGTGTGTGTGTGTATACATACTTATAATAAAGCAGGGAAAAGGTATATATATATTTATAATAGAACAGGAAAAATATAAACAATTTACATAGTTTTAATATATTTTAAATGAAAAAGTATTGTGGCTCTTGTATGAAAGTTGGTGAATGAATCAACAAGTACAAAAATCTACGGGGTCATAGTTTTTTACCTATTGAATCTATTGATTTGAACTATCTGAAATCGGTAGGGTATGTTGTGGCAGAATAGGTTGAAATTAGTGCCTAACGAGGAAGAAAATTTGCGTAATATATTAATTGATTGCAAAGAGGCGGTGTTTCATTTTGCGACCGTAATATACTAGCGCATATTTTAAAGATTCATAATTGAAATTATATCCTACTTTTGTGTTAGCAGTGCGACATTCTCAGTTTTCTGTTTATTACTATAGATTATCTTTACAAAAATGAGCCAGAAAGACAAGTTACGATGGGCGTCTGTATGCGTATTTCTGCGTGCGTGTGTGCGTGCGCATCCTGCTTGTTTGTGTACGTATAAGCCGCAACATCCCAGAGAGAAACTGCATTTTTGTCATTCGCCTTGTTCTGTTAAATCATTTTAAACGATTTGTGTAGATGATCTTTCTTTATATATACATGTGTGTCCATGTATGTATGTATGTATGTATGTATGTATGTATGTATGTATGTATGTATGTATGTTTGTTTGTTTGTATGTATGTATGCTTGTATGTATGTATATATACATATATATATATGTATAGATATGTATGTGTATATATGCCGAATTAATTTTCTGAAATGCCGAACAAATCTTCTGAAAATGCTAAATCATATACGTAAAATATATAGGGTAGCGTGTCTTTTTTTAGAAATTTCACTAACAGTGGCCTAGCATGTATAAAAAAATCAATAGACACCATATTTCCAATGTAAAATAGTGTACTTTTAAACACAAGAGAAGCTGCCTTTAACAAGCACCTTTACATGCTAGAAGAAGCAGTCAAAACGACCAAAGCCACACTTAAAAGCAATTTCGAAGGGAATGAAAAATAAAAACTTTTACCTTGTTATTTTTTACGGCCATACCTAAATTTTGAATTTTATTTAGCAAATAAAATAATTTGCCAGGCGAAATTTTCATCATATTCATAGATTTGAAGTAGCGTTGGATGAGATTTGAAGCATTAGAAAGTACACGAACTCATAAACTACATTACCCTAACATGTGTTTATTCAACGTCTTACGTGAATCCATGTAAATAATCCCTGCTTGGCCATTTTTGCACAAAAGCAGACACAAAGGCATAGATGCGCAATCACATCTACTTGCATACATGCGTATATACATGCATATATATACATGCATATATATATACATGCATATATATACATGCGTATATACATGCATACATATGTACATACACACACGCGCGCACAGACATATACACATATATGCAAATGGGTAAAGACGTACACAACATTGTTATGTACAAATGAAAAATTTATTCAGAATTGAGTATACATGTGTCACTACTCAGAGATTTTGTTATCTGTCTCCGCACACGAGCAAGACATACATATGTCTGTATGTGTGAAAATGTGTTTGTGTATATGCGTATGTGAATGTGTGTCTCTCTATATGCGTATGTGAATGAGTTTCTCTATATATGTACCCATGAACAGCTGTCTTTCTTTGTTTAAGGGAATATTCAGGAAATGGAAGTATTATTTTGTCTTGTTGAGTATTCTTGTATTACTTCAATTTTATTTTCTACCCTATTGAAATTTCAGGATAATAAAAATATCGGTATCTTCCTTTGTGTATTTTCAATTTTCTTCTCCTCATCATACAGTATATTACACTTCTACATTAATTCTCCAAATATCCGACTGTGTTTACTGTTTGTTTCAACTCTGTATAAATCTTTATTTAGCAATAAGGTAGCGTCTTAACCTGAATAAAAAAGCTATCAAACTATTTTATTGTACTTTCCTTTTTATTTTCCTTTACAAAACTAGGGTCTAACAATTCTTTTCTTGATCACTTGCTATTTCTTTATTGGCATCAACTAGTTTTATGCTGACTTAATCTTTTGAAACGCTGCATTTCAAAATTTCATTCGATGCTGATCTATGCCTCGGCCACGTGACATTTGCATGCAATCATACTAATTTAATTGCTGTGCTCTTGACATAACCAAATTGATAGTGTTCGCTGTTCACCCTGAATGTAATTAGAGTTTGATTTATGATACGGCTTTAAATATTTTTTTCTCCTTAGAAATAATAGAAATCTCTGCAGTTTTAGAAAGCAGTAGATTTTGATGAATTATCTCCTTTGAAGTGAATAAGTTCGTTTCTTCTCTCGAAATAAACTTGCCCTGTAGCACTTTACTGCGAACTGAATTAAGATTTAAGGACTGGATTAGTGTGTGGTATTAAAATACCTGTCTACTTCCACACAGTGCAGGAAAGAATAAACAGATATATTTTTTATCCTATGAAATTCTACCTTGTTAAAAGTAAACGATGTATTGCATAATAAATACCACTAAAAACCATGAATAAACAAAATATGGGCGTTTCAGAGCTAGAATTGTTTTGATAAATTTTTAACGAAGGCTGAGTTAAGCTGGGTTTGAGCAACAGCAAGAGCATCCTTCTGATAGTGTGTCACATGAAACCAAGCTAGCCAGCTGTCTATACACATAACACATTGAACGTTTATCTCTAGAGTATAATTCAATACACACCAAAGCAAGTGCTAACGGTTTTCTTTTCCTTTGTTTATACACTTTCAGTAGTTGCAAGGATAGTGAATGTAAATCATATAAAGCTGAAACGTTTAGGTATAAGTTTCTCTATTACTCTCTCGTCTCCCATTTTCCTACATGCAAACATACAGGCAAAAACATACACGTGCACACACAAGTATCTAACTATCAAAGCACACACGCAAACACACATACACACACGCATGCGTGAACACGCACACACACACACACATATATATATATATATAAACACAACGTTCGGGCTGAAATTTTGAAGTCCTTTTTATGTCATTTTTCATGAGCAGATTGACTTATCGGTGAACAGTCAACAGCGTTGGAGAGCATAAAAGGTAAAGTTGTTGTTCATAAAAACTTAGTTGTAGAATACTGCAAAAGAGGTACCTGGATGATGATGATTCACGCTCAGTATCAAAATACTGGCAACACGACTACTACTCAGTGCTTTGTAAAAAATCTAAAGGCAGCAAGTCGTGCTATGGGCAGCTAAAACGGTGACTACATAGCTACGGCCAACAGGAAGAGACACAACAGGCGTTCTAGTTGTGTTTCCACGCTCAAATCCATCCCCCATATCTTTGGATATGGGCTCTTGCTCAATTTAGATGAGGGCTATAAAGCTGCTGGAAACATTGGTCAGACACTAACTCGAGACGGTTGCTGGTGCAGGATCATATGTGTGACAGTAGAAATCGCGTAGGTGAAATACCTCCAGAAACTGTGAAATATAGTTGTCAGAGATTTCTACGACATCACCAGACTTAACATGTGACTCATAATTTCGCCTAATTGTGATCTCATGTTTTAATACGCATGGGGTGCAGTTGAGAAAGACTTCAATGCCTCTGCCTAAAACACCAAGGCCAAGCTGATATTCAACACCAAAGAGATGTTCGTAGACCTTCCCAGCGACACACACTTATATATAACGCAGAAGCCTAATACAGCTCCCTAGCTCGAGGCTCCGCTTTGAACTTGGAACCTAACGGATGACTAGTTCTAGCATTTTCTCAGCGTACCTACTTCTTTAGATCACCAGTGAAATAATCACCACATATTCTATATATATATATGTATATATGTGTGTGTGTGTATGTGTGTGTGTGTGTGTGTTTGTATATATATATATATATATATATATATATATATATATATATATATATATATATATATATATATATATAAATTACTAATTGAAAACAAATCTGGTAATGTAAATATTATGGGTCACACATAGGTGGTGTATGCCTTTACATTATATTGTTATTTTCCGTGGAGTAGCGTTCGCGGCAGTGCACAACACGATATCGAATGTTCACGATCAACAAATGTCGTAGACCAGGCGCGACAACTCGCCTCGAATAACTGAGAATGGTTTCGCCATTATTATGTCTTATCAATGCCATGTACTCGGATCACTTCGACGTGAGTCGCTCTCATGGGATTTATATGCAAACAGAGGGAATCCTTAGATGTAAATGACCTACGCAAGGGCATACTACCGCTAGACTAGGTACATCTATGTCTATGTATCTTTGATTCTGTATTTGTCACCCACTACAGCTTGACAACTGGTGTTGTAGTGTTTACGTCATCGCTAGAATAAATACCAGGCCTGAAAAACAAATAAGTACTGGGTCGGTTTGTTCGAATAAAATTCTTCAAAGCGGTGCTCCAGCTTGGCTGCAGTCTAGTGACTGAAGCAAGTAAAAAGATAAAATCTAAAGATATCAGTGTGTGTGTATGTGTGTGTCTGTGTGTGTCTGTGTGTGTGTTTGCTATGTACAGAGAGTGTGGTAGGACAGAGACAAAAGGCTCAGATACGTAAGCGAATCGGGAAGACGAAAAAGTCTGTTTACCTGGCATCGTCACACGTTTACCAGAATACTGCTGGATGAAACGGAATTCGGAAAATTGACCAGTAGTAGGTAAGGAAACAAAATGGCTTCTCACAAAAAGTAAAGACGGCCCTACATAGCGATCCATGATTTGGTAGAGGTGAATTATCATGTAAGAAACTTGATATCAGTAATTTAGTGGAAAGAATTTAAAGTGGAGATGAATAAGACCAGAACAAGACATGTTACTGGAGTAATTTTTTAACCTACTGGCAATATAAAAATGCCGGAATGTTGCTTTGGAGATTATGGACGCTGTTTCAGCATATATGAATAAAGGAATCTAATGCACTTTGTTGAGCGAAGATAAAACTTCACTTTGTATCTTAAGAAGAAACTCGTCAGGCATAATGAACCCTGAATCATTTCCCAAATAAGACTTAGATGTAAATCTATTGAAAATACAACTGATACATAAGCGCTTATTTTCTGAACGGTGGGCTGCAAGTTTTGTGCAAATATTTGAAAAATATATTACTTCTTAATCAGATGACCAGAAAGCTACGTCGCCCTAATTATGAACTTCTTAAATTTGGCCAACTCATGTAGCTCACTCCGTCTTGCTCTCATACAAGCACCGGTATATCTCTATATATATTTTCCCCACACTTTAATGTTATAATCTCTACTCACTTCGCAGATTCGTTTAAAAACATGCGAGTTTAAAATCGGTTCCAAGACCTGGAGAAAGGACACGTGAGTTCCTGCACCTTTTCTGTCATTCTTTTCATCATAGGAATATATCTCTTTATGGCCACTGCTGAGAAAAAAGTTGATGGGTCAACAGTGGAGTCCGGTATCTGAAGACATATTTTAGTTTCCTGGATGATCTCACGGTAACAGCCACAATCCGTATATAGATAAAACGGTTGTTGATTTCTTGACCACGCAGAAACATGTGAAGTTTAAGTCGAAAAGATCTAGGGAAAATGTTGATCAGGAAATGCATATTACAAATGAGATAGAGTTACACGTACAGCAAATGAGTGGAATTACATCCTGCGCAGCTGTGGTTCGGGTGCATGTAGCAGTTAAAAGAGTTTCTTCCTGGTTATGGAGTAACATACATGAGCTACAGTGGAAACCAGGAGGAGATGAGCAGTGATTTGACCACCACTGCCGGCCAATCCACGAAAGAGTGTTAGGTTCAGTTTAGGAAGTCACGATGATCGTTGAACATAGGTTGATTACACCGATTCCGCCTGATCAAGAATATTTTTACCAAAAGTAAACGTAAAAGAAATATATTTAGTTGTAACCAATCTCTCCCTTCAGCTCTCAGGAATATGTAAGTAAATCATTTTCAATAAAATGCAATATATTGCGCACCATCAGTACCTTATAGTGGAGAAGAGATCTATGGTAATGTAAGCTAAGCTTATGAAATACTATTTAATAAAATACGCTCAACGCTGTATGTGTGTGCGTGTGAGAGAGATAGGGGGAGAGAGAGAGAGAGAGAGAGAGAGAGAGAGAGAGAGAGAGAGAAAGAGAGAAAGAAAGAGAAAGAGAGAGAGCAGTTACTTTTTTCGTTTAGTACTTATGTCATTTTGCTGGAGGAGATGAAATTCTGTGTCGACCTATGCGGGATTTAATCTCAAAGAACAGCGAAAACTAAATAGCACATAGTCCTTTTGTCCAACACTGTAGTCCTTCTGCCAATTCATCAGTCTGCTGTTGAAAAATATTCATTCCATAAAAAAAACGAGACCAATAAAGAGGATGCAGGAGAAAAATAAGAAATATAGCAATACAGCATATCTAGTAATGATTATAATGCTCAATGTAGGAGCGAGTTAACCATACCTCAGTAGAGTTATAATTTAATATAACAAACAAGGAAGGCAATATAGATAATGGTGAATAAAATTGAGAACTATCGTTACATAACATTTCTAATAATAGTAATTATGATATTCACAGTAATAAATTACAATGATAAATTACATAAATATTATCATTTGTATATCTAGTTAAGCAGCTTCATTACTAGTTCAATACATTTACTGCTACTACTATTTTAATCAGAAATATTCGAACAGATCTGGCCGAAATTTTAGTATTAGAAATAAAGAATATTATTTAGAGTTATTGTGATATATGCTAATAATAAATTAGCTTCAGTATTTTAAAAAAGGAAAAATATTTTCTTTCTTCATCTTGTATATTTTCATATGTAATGTGATATAAAACAGTAAAAATATATATATCGGATAATTTACGGGAAAAAAAAACAATGCAACATAAAAAGACATTCCCTACTACAACACCCATTACCAAAGTGAAAACAGTAAAGCAACAGGAAGTCGTGCTTTCTTTCATTGCAAGTTGTTCAGTAAGGAAGTATCACAGGTCACTCAGTGGGGAGTGAAGTCAGATATATTTCAAATAACTGACACGGTTAGAAAATTCGTAGTCTTACTTTTAAAGGCCAAAAGTCTCAGCAGAAATACCAAACCAAATCACGCTGTGCCATATGTCAAAACATCAGAAGTGTATTTCGATAGTAAAAATTCTTGAAATATCAATAATCTAGAGATTGAGGAATTTTTGAAGCAAACAATCTTGCGTACAAAGAACATCATTAACTGACATAAACAAAGGAATTCACAAAATGTAAGGCGAGTGCGTAATCAAGTGCAATATTTGAATACTGTTATCAAAGGATCTTATATCTGAAAAATTGATGTGTGTTATTGTAGGAGTAAACATTCCTAGGGGCGCCTTTTGTAAGAACAACAGTCCCTACAGCTATGATATTTCATATAGCGTACCAATAATATTTATATAGGATATCCAGTCCTGAGGACAAAAATTGGAGTAGTTCCGGTGAAGAAAGACAAGAAATAAATGAAGCTCCAAAACAATATGTTGTATAGCGTTGAAATATTTTTACAATATCTATCATAGCTATATATCTGTATTACAAGAAACACCTTAGAAACCCCAAATGTTTCATTTGGGTTTAATTTACATTAGTAATATTTGGGATGTTAAATTATATTAGTGACAACGATATCTTATAAATTCTTAACTATTAAAAATAATAAATTTTCGCCTTTAGTGTATATTTGGTATATGTCCTTACTTCTCATTTTGTTCTCCAACGAAACGGGGGAAAAAAAGCCCAAATTCGAGGCTTACATGAAGACACATTTTTACCACATTCCGTGCGGACCAAAAATGTTCTTTCGTTAAGTAGATAAGATATATACGTAGATGCATGAATAAACTTATACCAGCATAGATACATAGAGACATACATACATACATGCATATTTATATATACATGTAGTTATATGTATATATAAATATATAAATAATATATAATTATATATACGTCTACACACACACACACACACATACACACACATACACACACATATATATATATATATATATATATATATATATATATATATATATATATATATATATATATATATATATATATATATATATATATATGCGTGAACGTATGTATGTATACACGGTATATATACACGCATATACAGGGGCGATAGGATATGCAGATGCACTTACGTGTGGGTATATACGTACCCATGTAAATATGAGTACCAGTTATATGTGTAGATATTGATAAGTATAAACATCTGCATAAATAAAATATATATATGTATGTATATATATATGTGTATGTATATATATGTATATATATATATATATATATATATATATATATATATATATATATATATATATATATATATATATATATATATAATATATATATATATATATACATATATATATATACATATATATATATATATATATATATATATATATATATATATATATATATATATATATATATATATATATATATATATATATATATATACAGGTCTAATACATATATACGTACACATGTATTTATTTCTAACAACCCTACTACTGACCTGTTCAGCCATCCTAATTCCTTTTTCTAGCCCATAATCTAGACTCCGCCACTTCAGTTGAGATTCCTCAATGCTTTATATCTCTCTCTCCATAACCACCCCCTATTCCTTCTATCTTTCGGCACTCTAATGTCTTTCTCTCTTCTTCACCCTTATCCCCTTCCAACCTTCTTATCATATTCTCTGACCATTCTGGTTCACTTTCCCCTATCTCTATCTCTGTATTCCTTTTATTATTTTCGTCCTCCTTCTTCTACTTCTCTCTACCTTCCTTTTGTCCTCTTCTTTATTCCTCGCCTCCCGTCTTCGACTTAACCCTATTAATATATTACAAATAATAAATGAGTATATGCATATATACGTACATGTATGTACATACTTACATCTACCTGTATATATAGATGCATATCTAGGTACAGGACATTGTAAACAAAGCGTAGACAAAATGATAAACGAGTACAGAAAACATACAGGCCACATAGAGAACATCTCCTTCATCAGCTGCCCAAATTCTAACACAGGCGTTTCGAAGAGTAGGGCAGGACGCATCGTTAAAATGGCTCTTCCCACGGACCACAAATTAAATTTAAATCAAATCTAATTCAAATTAAATTTAATATATTCCTTGCTTTTAGGTCACTTTAAACAGAACCCTTGATTCAATAACACTGTGTATAAACTCTGTATGTGGAATGAACAATTTCAATGACTGTTGGATTGGAATCTTAATAATAGATTTACAAAGCCAACGACCAATCTTAAAAAGAATTGGACTTTACTCACAAGGTATTGGAATCTTATATGTATACCATTCTGCCTAAACAATGGATTTACAAATACAATATCCCTACATTCACTCTATATTTCCTATCTTAACTGAACTAGCTATTGCTTAATTATCCTCTCACACCGTGTCCGATAAAGGGATATAATAAATATCCTGGGAACAGCTGTAAGGTATTCGATTTATAAATGTTCTATATTATACACGGCCTTGTTTTTTTTTTTATCTCATTACAAAAAGTATATCCTATACACACACATACATATATATGTATGTATATATAAAACAAATGATAGAGAATGAAAATGTAATGTACAGGAAACGTTATTGCTCACAGCGATCGTTTCGTCATATCCTTCGGTGCAGAAGCGTCACGCCAGGTGATATAACAAGAAGCATTTCGTTAAATGAACTCTGCTTTGTCGGGAAACAACTGTTACGATCATTGTGAGCAATAAAGATTCCCGCGTATTCCATTTTCTGTCTCTATCATTTGATTTACCTCCCATCGTACTGTGAAGAATTTCTGAGGTAGATCCGGCGACAAGTGTGTAATTACCATGGATTACGACAAGTAGCCATAGCCGCTGAACGTGCTTTATCGGGGTACTTCTAGAAACACACCCAATATTTAACATATATACACACACACATATATATACATATATATATATAATATATATATATATATATATATATATATATATATATATATATATATATATATATATATATATATATATATATATATATATATATATACATATATGTATACACAAACTTACTGTTCAAGTCGGGATGCGTGGCGTTCAGTTAATCAATGAATGAAACATGCATTAAATACTACAAAACGAACATGTAGAGCAGACATACAAAGACCCTAATTCTTGATCAGTTATCGACCAAAATACTAATACTCGGTTTCATGCCGTTAACGATAAGACTGACAACTGCGTATATCGGCGCGGCACCCGCAAAATTCGCGGCGAATTAGGGCTCGAGCAAACAAAGCAATACAAGGTGGACGTATGAAAGTAAACAAATATAAGTTGAAGCAATAGATGAAGACAGAATAAATACAGCCTTTGGGCCAATCACGAGGGTCAGGGGTAACGCCTATATATGTGTGAGTGTGGGTGTGGGTGTACATATATATAATCAGCTATTCTGATTATATGTCTGTGCACACGTTTGAATGTGGTGTGTGCCAGAGGGTTTGCAAATCCAATGGGGGTCTTAAAAGACATGTTAGGATCCACAATGAGCAGAACTTACTTGCAGGTATTGGTAGTGTAAATCAGAGGTGCAATCTGTGTGGGTGTTTTTTCAAAACACTGTCTGGTTTAAAAAGCCACATCAGACACCATGAAGAAGCGTAGTAGGTGTAGGTACAGGAGGTGGTCAAACTCTTTTTAAGGAGTAGACAACCACCATATATATAGTGTAAACAGAGTTAGCGGTGATGATAACCGACTAAGAGACAAAATATCCGTGCATACTATCGATATCGGTATCCGTTACACGTTTTATGCTTTGTATTAAAAAAATAAGCAACTTATAAATGTGCAATCGAAGCGTTTGTGAATCTGAGGTTTTCTCCATTTCCTGATTATTTGTGTATATATATGTATATATATATATATATATATATATATATATATATATATATATATATATATATATATATATATATATATATATATATATATATACATATATATATATATATATATATATATATATA